>NW_027593041.1:0-39936 GCF_964213995.1 Mustelus asterias
AGGTAACGGTGTGGGAACAGGATAGAGGGGAGGAGGACTGGACTCCTTCAATATCATTCTCACCACCCACTGCTTTTCCCTGCACACTCTGTCTCTCTCCCTTCCCCCACTCTCCACCTTTCTATCTCTTTCCCTTCCCCCTCTCTCTCTTTCTGCCTCCCCCTTTCTGTCTCTCTCTCTCTCTCTCCCTTCCCCCACTCTCCACCTTTCTATCTCTCTCCCTTCCCCCTCTCTCTCTTTCTGCCTCCCCCTTTCTGTCTCTCTCTCTCTCTATGTCTCCCTCTCCCCTCTGTCTCTCTCTCTCTGCCTCCCCCCTCTCTGTCTCTCTCTCTCTGTCTGTCTCTGTGTGTGTGTGTCTCTCTCTCTCTCTGTCTCTCTCTCTTATTTTCTCTCTCTGTCTCTGCCTCCCCCCCCCCTCTCTGTCTCTCTCTCTCTCTGCCTCTCTCTCTCTTTGCCTCCCCCTCTCTGTCTCTCTCTGTCTCTGCCTCCCCCCCCCCTCTCTGCCTCTCTCTCTCTCTGCCTCCCCCTCTCTGTCTCTCTCTGTCTGTCTCTGTGTGTGTCTCTCTCTCTCTTTTTCTCTCTCTCTCTGCCTCCCCCACCCTCTGTCTCTCCCCCCCACTCTGTCTCTCCCCCCCCTCTCTGTCTCTCCCCCCTCTCTGTCTCTCCCCCTCTCTGTCTCTCCCCCCCCCTCTGTCTCTCTCCCCCCCCCCTCTCTCTCTCCCCCCCCCCTCTCTGTCTCCCCCCCCCTCTCTCTCTCCCCCCCCCCTCTCTGTCTCCCCCCCCCTCTCTGTTTCCCCCCCCCCTCTCTGTCTCCCCCCCCCCCCTCTCTGTTTCCCCCCCCCCTCTCTGTCTCCCCCCCCCCCCCCCTCTGTCTCCCCCCCCCCCCCTCTGTCTCCGCCCCCCCCCCCCCCCCCCTCTGTCTCCCTCTCTCTGTCTGGGGCAGGAGGCTGAGGAATCGGAAATTTTAAGTTCCATCAAAGAACAGCCCTGATCCCTGAGAATCCCCCCTGACCCCGGCAGAAAGCAGCGGGTTAGACATGTGTGTGCGTGAGAGAGAGTGAGAGTTTGTGTAGCTGTCTGTGTGAGAGTCTGTGTCCGATGAGAGAGAGAGTCTGTGTGTGTGTGTGTGTGTGAGAGAGAGATAGTGAGACAGAGTTTGTGTAACTGTGTGTGTGTCTGTGTGAGAGTCTGTCTGTGTCCATCAGTGATTGTCTCTGTCTCTCTGTCTGTCTGTTTACCTCTGAGCCTGTTTCTGACTGTGTGTCCGTCCGTATGTGACAGTGTGTGCTGTGACTGTGTGTGTGTCTGTTTCACTGTGTGTGTCTCTGTGACTGTGTGTATCTCTGTGACTGTGTTTGTCTGTGTGCGTGTGTGTGTAGCCAGTGTTTCTGTAACAGTTTGTGTGTGCGTGGCTCTGTAAGTGTGTGTGTGTGTGTGGGTTTCGGTTTCGCTGTGTGTGTGGGTTTCTCTGTGTGTGTGTGTTTCTCTGTGTCTGTGTGTGTGGGTTTCTCTGTGTGTGTGGGTTTCTCTGTGTGTGTGGGTTTCTCTGTGTGTGTGTGTGTATTTCTGTGTGTGTGTGTGTTTCTCTGTGTGTGTGTGGGAGTTTCTCTGTGTGTGTGTGTGTGTTTCTGTGTGTGTGTGTTTCTGTGTGTGTGTGTGTGTGTGTGTGGGTTTCTCTGTGTGTGTGTTTCTGTGTGTGTGGGTTTCTGTGTGTGTGTGTGTGTGTGTAGCCGTTGTTTCTGTAACAGTTTTGTGTGTGCGTGGCTCTGTAAGTGTGTGTGTGTGGGTTTCTGTGTGTGTGTGTGTGTGTGTGGGTTTCTGTGTGTGTGTGTGGGTTTCTGTGTGTGTGTGTGTGTGTGTGTGTGTTTCTCTGTGTGTGTGTGTGTGTTTCTGTGTGTGTGTGTGGGTTTCTCTGTGTGTGTGTAGCCGGTGTTTCTGTGTGTGTGTAGCCGGTGTTTCTGTGTGTGTGTGTGTGTTTCTCTGTGTCTGTGTGTGTGTGTTTCTGTGTGTCTGTGTGTGTGTGTGTGTGTTTCTCTGTGTGTGTGTGGGAGTTTCTCTGTGTGTGTGTGTGGGTTTCTGTGTGTGTGTGTGTGTGGGTTTCTCTGTGTGTGTGTGTGTGTCTGTGTGTGTGTGTTTCTCTGTGTGTGTGTGTGTTTCTGTGTGTGTGTGTGTGTGTTTCTGTGTGTGTGTGTGTGGGTTTCTCTGTGTGTGTGTGTGTGTGTCTGTGTGTGTGTGTGTGTTTCTCTGTGTGTGTGTGTGTGTTTCTCTGTGTGTGTGTGTGTTTCTGTGTGTGTGTGTGTTTCTGTGTGTGTGTGTGTGGGTTTCTCTGTGTGTGTGTTTCTGTGTGTGTGTGTTTCTGTGTGTGTGTGTGTGTGTGTAGCCGTTGTTTCTGTAACAGTTTTGTGTGTGCGTGGCTCTGTAAGTGTGTGTGTGTGTGTGGGTTTCTCTGTGTGCGTTTCTCTGTGTGTGTGTGTGTGGGTTTCTGTGTGTGTGTGTGTGGGTTTCTGTGTGTGTGTGTGTGTGTGGGTTTCTGTGTGTGTGTGTGTGTGTGTGTGGGTTTCTGTGTGTGTGTGTGTGTGTGGGTTTCTGTGTGTGTGTGTGTGTGTGGGTTTCTGTGTGTGTGTGTGTGTGTGTGTGTGGGTTTCTGTGTGTGTGTGTGTGTGTGGGTTTCTGTGTGTGTGTGTGTGTGTGGGTTTCTGTGTGTGTGTGTGTGTGTGTGGGTTTCTGTGTGTGTGTGTGTGTGTGTGGGTTTCTGTGTGTGTGTGTGTGTGGGTTTCTCTGTGTGTGTGTGTGTGTAGCCAGTGTTTCTGTAACAGTTTTGTGTGTGCGTGGCTCTGCCTTCAACACAGCGATGCCCAGACAGGCATTTTACTGCCCAGTGAAAAGCCCCCCTCCGCCGCTGCCCCCCCCCCGACCCCCCACAACCCCCCCCCCCCCCCCTCCCCGACCCCCCACAACCCCCGGTCTGTGTCAGAGAGGCTCCAGTTCGGAGGCAGAGGAAGGGACTTTGCGTCGGGATCTGGGGAGTGAGTGAGCTGGGCCCTGGGAGAGTGAATGTGGAGAGGGAGAGGGGCCCGGACAGAGTGAGGAATTTGCAGAGACTCCCTGCTTGTGTGGGGGGGACAGACTGGTTAGGAGGAGGCTGGAGGGTAATCTCTCCCCCCACCCCTTCCCCAGGGACCCCCCCCCCCCCATCCAGCACCCCCTCCACCCCGAGGGGGGCAGGCCCCAAAGCTTCACTGACACAGGGAGAGTGTGGTTAAATGCAGATTAATTCTCGCTGAGAGTTTAATCCTGGATAGTACTTCCGTCCCCACTGCGGAGGTTAATGTTCAACAGGGATTGTTCCAGAATGGACTGCTTTCCCAACACACAGATCAGCTGAGGGGGGAACCTTGTGATCTGATTTATTATTGTCACGTGTATTGGGACACAGTGAAAAGTATTGTTTCTTGCGCACGATACAGACAAAGCATACCGTTCATAGAGAAGGAAAGGAGAGGGTGCAGAATGTAGTGTTACAATCACAGCTAGGGGTGTAGAGAAAGATCAACTTAATATTTGATTTGATTTATTATTGTCACATGTATTGGGATACAGTGAAAAGTCAGAATATTCGGCTAATTCCTTGGTTAAGCATTTCATCCCAGAGACAAGAGGTTGTGGCAGCGCTGAGGGAGTGTCGCACTGTGGGAGGGTCAGTGCTGAGGGAGTGTCGCACTGTGGGAGGGTCAGTGCTGAGGGAGCGCCGCACTGTGGGAGGGTCAGTGCTGAGGGAGCGCCGCACTGTGGGAGGGTCAGTGCTGAGGGAGTGTCGCACTGTGGGAGGGTCAGTGCTGAGGGAGCGCCGCACTGTGGGAGGGTCAGTGCTGAGGGAGTGTCGCACTGTGGGAGGGTCAGTGCTGAGGGAGTGTCGCACTGTGGGAGGGTCAGTGCTGAGGGAGCGCCGCACTGTGGGAGGGTCAGTGCTGAGGGAGCGCCGCACTGTGGGAGGGTCAGTGCTGAGGGAGCGCCGCACTGTGGGGGGGTCAGTGCTGAGGGAGCGCCGCACTGTGGGAGGGTCAGTGCTGAGGGAGTGTCGCACTGTGGGAGGGTCAGTGCTGAGGGAGTGTCGCACTGTGGGAGGGTCAGTGCTGAGGGAGTGTCGCACTGTGGGAGGGTCAGTGCTGAGGGAGCGCCGCACTGTGGGAGGGTCAGTGCTGAGGGAGTGCCGCACTGTGGGAGGGTCAGTGATGAGGGAGCGCCGCACTGTGGGAGGGTCGGTGCTGAGGGAGTGCCGCACTGTGGGAGGGTCAGTGCTGAGGGAGTGCCGCACTGTGGGAGGGTCAGTGCTGAGGGAGCGCCGCACTGTGGGAGGGTCAGTGCTGAGGGAGTGCCGCACTGTGGGAGGGTCAGTGATGAGGGAGCACCGCACTGTGGGAGGGTCGGTGCTGAGGGAGCGCCGCACTGTGGGAGGGTCAGTGCTGAGGGAGTGCCGCACTGTGGGAGGGTCAGTGATGAGGGAGCACCGCACTGTGGGAGGGTCGGTGCTGAGGGAGCGCCGCACTGTGGGAGGGTCAGTGCTGAGGGAGTGCCGCACTGTGGGAGGGTCAGTGCTGAGGGAGCGCCGCACTGTGGGAGGGTCAGTGCTGAGGGAGCGCCGCACTGTGGGAGGGTCAGTGCTGAGGGAGTGTCGCACTGTGGGAGGGTCAGTGCTGAGGGAGTGCCGCACTGTGGGAGGGTCAGTGCTGAGGGAGCGCCGCACTGTGGGAGGGTCAGTGCTGAGGGAGCGCCGCACTGTGGGAGGGTCAGTGCTGAGGGAGCGCCGCACTGTGGGAGGGTCAGTGCTGAGGGAGCGCCGCACTGTGGGAGGGTCAGTGCTGAGGGAGCGCCGCACTGTGGGGAGGGTCAATGCTGAGGGAGCGCCGCACTGTGGGAGGGTCAGTGCTGAGGGAGTGCCGCACTGTGTGGGAGGGTCAGTGCTGAGGGAGCGCCGCACTGTGGGAGGGTCAGTGCTGAGGGAGCGCCGCACTGTGGGAGGGTCAGTGCTGAGGGAGCACTGCACTGTGGGAGGGTCGGTGCTGAGGGAGCGCCGCACTGTGGGAGGGTCAGTGCTGAGGGACCATGTTTGAGGTTACAGAGATAGGGAGGATTCTCGGAGCTGGAGGAACTGACAGGATCTGGAGCGATTAGTTAATGAGAATTGGGCCTTTTTGGGTGCTGTGTTCGTGTTAACTCGGCGAGCACAGGTGCTGGGGTGTGAATGTGGGTTCTAATCCTTGTTCTGCCTTGGCAGTGTTAACATCAGTGACACTCGATACATCGGAACAGGAGAAGGCCATTCGGCCCTTCAATCAGATCATGACTGACTTCGCCCTGGTCTCAAATCCACCTCCCCAACTGTCCCCCATCTCCCTTTAACCCTTTTCCTATCAGAAATATATCTATCTCCCTTTTGAAACCATTTCCAGATTCAGAATCCACCAGGCGATGGGGCAGCGAGTTTCACAGATTCACCCCCCTCTGCGAGTAGTTCCTCCTCATCTCTGTGTTAAATCTACCGCCTCTCAACCTCTTCCTGTGACCTCTTGTTCCAGATTACCCCGCAAGGGGAAAACATTGGGTCCGCATTTACTTTATCAATCCCTTGTTAAAAATGTTATATCCCTCGATCAGATTCCCCCTCATCCTCCTGAACTCCAGTGAGTACAAAGCCAAACTGTCTAATCTCTCCCCGTACGTCAACCCCTTCATCCCCGGAATCAATCTTGTGAATCGCCCACTGAACTAAAGTTTATTTATTAGTGTCACAAGTAGGCCAACATTAACACTGCAATGAAGTTACTGTGAAAATCCCCCGAGTCGCCCACACTCCTGTTCGGGGTGACACTGAGGGAGAATTTAGCACGGCCCAATCCACCCTAACCCAGCCCCGTCTTTCAGACTGTGGGAGGAAACCGGAGCACCCGGAGGAAACCCACGCAGACACGGGGAGAATGTGCAAACTCCACACAGACGGTGACCCAAGTGGGAATCGAACCCGGGTCCCTGGCGCTGTGAGGCAGCAGTGCTAACCCCACACTGTGCTACCGTGCCAATGTCCAAAGTCACCACATCCTTCCTCACATAAGCAAATCCAAACTGGACACAGTTCTCCAGATGTGGCCTCACCAACACCCTGTTCAAATGCTCTGCCTTTCGAGCAAAGTGCGTAACGCCACACTTACTCACCTCCCGTTCCATCCACCATGTTCCTGCCCACTCACTCAGCCTGTCGGCCTGTCCAAGCCCCCTGAGAGACCCCGATGCATCCTCCTCGTAGCTTCCGCTCCCACTGGTTTGGTGAGAGGCAGGTCACCTCTGTCCATGTCTGACACCTTGACTCAGGAGCGATGGTAATCACTTTGTGTCCCCCCACCCAGACAGCTCTCGTCCTGTATCCAGCACGTAAGGAGGAGATCCTGGGAGCAAGCCGCAGGCTCCCCGGGAAAGGATCGGGCTTCTAGAACATTCTTCAGCATCCCCAACCGGAGGAAAGACTTTGCAGAGAGAAGGATCCTTGGGTGAGCTTTTATGAAGTGGTCTCAGGATTGGGGAGGGGTGGGTGAGCGGGGGAGGTGGGGGGAGGGCTCCTATTTCACAAGCAGCGCAGAGGGAGGGTCGGTGCTGAGGGAGTGCCGCACTGTGTGGGAGGGTCAGTGCTGAGGGAGCGCCGCACTGTGGGAGGGTCAGTGCTGAGGGAGCGCCGCACTGTGTGGGAGGGTCAGTGCTGAGGGAGCGCCGCACTGTGGGAGGGTCGGTGCTGAGGGAGCGCCGCACTGTGTGGGAGAGTCAGTGCTGAGGGAGCGCCGCACTGTGGGGAGGGTCAGTGCTGAGGGAGCGCCGCACTGTGGGAGGGTCAGTGCTGAGGGAGCGCCGCACTGTGTGGGAGGGTCAGTGCTGAGGGAGCGCCGCACTGTGGGAGGGTCAGTGCTGAGGGAGCGCCGCACTGTGGGAGGGTCGGTGCTGAGGGAGCGCCGCACTGTGGGAGGGTCAGTGCTGAGGGAGCGCCGCAATGTGTGGGAGAGTCAGTGCTGAGGGAGCGCCGCACTGTGGGGAGGGTCAGTGCTGAGGGAGCGCCGCACTGTGTGGGAGGGTCAGTGCTGAGGGAGCGCCGCACTGTGGGAGGGTCGGTGCTGAGGGAGCGCCGCACTGTGGGAGGGTCGGTGCTGAGGGAGCGCCGCACTGTGGGAGGGTCGGTGCTGAGGGAGCGCCGCACTGTGGGGAGGGTCAGTGCTGAGGGAATGCCGCACTGTGGGAGGGTCGGTGCTGAGGGAGCGCCGCACTGTGGGAGGGTCGGTGCTGAGGGAGCGCCGCACTGTGGGAGGGTCAGTGCTGAGGGAGCGCCGCACTGTGGGAGGGTCAGTGCTGAGGGAGCGCCGCACTGTGTGGGAGAGTCAGTGCTGTGGGAGCGCCGCACTGTGGGAGGGTCAGTGCTGTGGGAGCGCCGCACTGTGGGAGGGTCAGTGCTGAGGGAGCGCCGCACTGTGGGGAGGGTCAGTGCTGAGGGAGCGCCGCACTGTGGGAGGGTCAGTGCTGAGGGAGCGCCGCACTGTGGGAGGGTCAGTGCTGAGGGAGCGCCGCACTGTGGGAGGGTCGGTGCTGAGGGAGCGCCGCACTGTGGGGAGGGTCAGTGCTGAGGGAGCGCCGCACTGTGGGAGGGTCGGTGCTGAGGGAGCGCCGCACTGTGGGAGGGTCGGTGCTGAGGGAGCGCCGCACTGTGGGGAGGGTCAGTGCTGAGGGAGCGCCGCACTGTGGGAGGGTCAGTGCTGAGGGAGCGCCGCACTGTGGGAGGGTCAGTGCTGAGGGAGCGCCGCACTGTGGGAGGGTCAGTGCTGAGGGAGCGCCGCACTGTGGGAGGGTCGGTGCTGAGGGAGCGCCGCACTGTGGGGAGGGTCAGTGCTGAGGGAGCGCCGCACTGTGGGAGGGTCGGTGCTGAGGGAGCGCCGCACTGTGGGAGGGTCGGTGCTGAGGGAGCGCCGCACTGTGGGGAGGGTCAGTGCTGAGGGAGCGCCGCACTGTGGGAGGGTCAGTGCTGAGGGAGCGCCGCACTGTGGGAGGGTCAGTGCTGAGGGAGCGCCGCACTGTGGGAGGGTCAGTGCTGAGGGAGCGCCGCACTGTGGGAGGGTCAGTGCTGAGGGAGCGCCGCACTGTGGGAGGGTCGGTGCTGAGGGAGCGCCGCACTGTGTGGGAGGGTCAGTGCTGAGGGAGCGCCGCACTGTGGGAGGGTCAGTGCTGAGGGAGTGCCGCACTGTGGGAGGGTCAGTGCTGAGGGAGCGCCGCACTGTGGGAGGGTCAGTGCTGAGGGAGCGCCGCACTGTGGGAGGGTCAGTGCTGAGGGAGTGCCGCACTGTGGGAGGGTCGGTGCTGAGGGAGCGCCGCACTGTGGGAGGGTCGGTGCTGAGGGAGCGCCGCACTGTGGGAGGGTCGGTGCTGAGGGAGCACCGCACTGTGTGGGAGGGTCAGTCCAAATGCACTCTTTCTCGTGATGGTTATCATTGTCTCACAGCGCCAGGGACCCGGGTTCGATTCCCGGCCTCGGGTCACTGTCTGTGCGGAGTTTGCACATTCTCCCCGTGTCTGCGTGGGTTTCCTCCGGGTGCTCCGGTTTCCTCCCACAGTCTGAAAGACGTGCTGGTTAGGGTGGATTGGGCCGTGCTAAATTGTCCCTCAGTGTCACCCCGAACAGGCGCCAGAGTGTGGGCGACTGGGGGGATTTTCACAGTAACTTCATTGCGGTGTTAATGTAAGCCTACTTATGAGACTAATAAATAAGCTTTAACTTTAAACTTTGGAACTGTTCCTCTCTCTCTCTCTCTCTCCAGATATGCAATGCAGGAATTGTACAATGTTGTGGCCAAAGTGGAAGATTATAAACATTTTGTTCCGTGGTGTCAGGAATCGATAGTATTGATGACACGGCCTGGGTACGCCCGGGCCCAGCTACAAATCGGCTTCCCACCAATCCTGGAGCGCTACACATCGGTTGTGACACTAGTCCGTCCACACCTTGTCAAGGTAGGACTGACAGGATCACCATGCATCTCTCAGGATCAACACTCCGAACATCGCGGCGCTCCCTCAGCACTGACCCTCCCACAGTGCGGCGCTCCCTCAGCACTGACCCTCCCACAGTGCGGCGTTCCCTCAGCACTGACCCTCCCCACAGTGCGGCGCTCCCTCAGCACTGACCCTCCCACAGTGCGGCGCTTCCTCAGCACTGACCCTCCCACAGTGCGGCGCTCCCTCAGCACTGACCCTCCCACAGTGCGGTGCTCCCTCAGCACTGACCCTCCCACAGTGTGGCGCTCCCTCAGCACCGACTCTCCCACAGTGCGGCGCTCCCTCAGCGCTGACCCTCCCACAGTGCGGCGCTCCCTCAGCACCGACTCTCCCACAGTGCGGCGCTCCCTCAGCGCTGACCCTCCCACAGTGCGGTGCTCACTCAGCACTGACCCTCCCACAGTGCGGCGCTCCCTCACCACTGACCCTCCCACAGTGCGGCGCTCCCTCAGCACTGACCCTCCCACAGTGCGGCGCTCCCTCAGCACCGACCCTCCCACAGTGCGGCGCTCCCTCAGCACTGACCCTCCCGCAGTGCGGCGCTCCCTCAGCACTGACCCTCCCGCAGTGCGGCGCTCCCTCAGCACCGACCCTCCCACAGTGCGGCGCTCCCTCAGCACTGACCCTCCCGCAGTGCGGCGCTCCCTCAGCACTGACCCTCCCACAGTGCGGCGCTCCCTCAGCGCTGACCCTCCCACAGTGCGGCGCTCCCTCAGCACCGACCCTCCCACAGTGCGGCGCTCCCTCAGCACTGACCCTCCCGCAGTGCAGCGCTCCCTCAGCGCTGACCCTCCCACAGTGCGGCGCTCCCTCAGCACTGACCCTCCCACAGTGCGGCACTCCCTCAGCACTGACCCTCCCACAGTGCGGCGCTCCCTCAGCACTGACCCTCCCACAGTGCGGCGCTCCCTCAGCACTGACCCTCCCACAGTGCGGCACTCCCTCAGCACTGACCCTCCCACAGTGCGGCACTCCCTCAGCACTGACCCTCCCACAGTGCGGCACTCCCTCAGCACTGACCCTCCCACAATGCGGCACTCCCTCAGCACTGACCCTCCCACAGTGCGGCACTCCCTCAGCACTGACCCTCCCACAGTGCGGCACTCCCTCAGCACTGACCCTCCCACAGTGCGGCACTCCCTCAGCACTGACCCTCCCCACAGTGCGGCGCTCCCTCAGCACTGACCCTCCCCACAGTGCGGCGCTCCCTCAGCGCTGACCCTCCCACAGTGCGGCGCTCCCTCAGCACAAACCCTCCCACAGTGCGGCGCTCCCTCAGCACTGACCCTCCCACAGTGCGGCGCTCCCTCAGCACTGACTCTCCCACAGTGCGGCGCTCCCTCAGCACTGACCCTCCCACAGTGCGGCGCTCCCTCAGCACTGACCCTCCCACACAGTGCGGCGCTCCCTCAGCACTGACCCTCACACAGTGCGGTGCTCCCTCAGCACTGACCCTCCCACAGTGCGGCGCTCCCTCAGCGCTGACCCTCCCACAGTGCGGCGCTCCCTCAGCACTGACCCTCCCACACATTGCGGCGCTCCCTCAGCACCGACCCTCCCACAGTGCGGCGCTCCCTCAGCACTGACCCTCCCACAGTGCGGCGCTCCCTCAGCACTGACTCTCCCACAGTGCGGCGCTCCCTCAGCACCGACCCTCCCACAGTGCGGCGCTCCCTCAGCACTGACCCTCCCACAGTGCGGCGCTCCCTCAGCACTGACCCTGTGACAGTGCGGCGCTCCCTCAGCGCTGACCCTCCCACAGTGCGGCGCTCCCTCAGCACTGACCCTCCCACAGTGCGGCGCTCCCTCAGCACTGACCCTCCCACAGTGCGGCGCTCCCTCAGCACTGACCCTCCCACACAGTGCGGCGCTCCCTCAGCACTGACCCTCACACAGTGCGGCGCTCCCTCAGCACTGACCCTCCCACGGTGCGGCGCTCCCTCAGCACTGACCCTCCCGCAGTGCAGCACTCCCTCAGCACTGACCCTCCCACAGTGCGGCGCTCCCTCAGCACTGACCCTCCCACTGTGCGGCGCTCCCTCAGCACTGACCCTCCCACAGTGCGGCGCTCCCTCAGATCTGACCCTCCCACAGTGCGGCGCTCCCTCAGCACTGACCCTCCCACAGTGCGGCGCTCCCTCAGCACTGACCCTCCCACAGTGCGGCGCTCCCTCAGCACTGACCCTCCCACAGTGCGGCGCTCCCTCAGCACTGACCCTCCCACAGTGCGGCGCTCCCTCAGCACTGACCCTCCCACAGTGCGGCGCTCCCTCAGCACTGACCCTCCCACAGTGCGGCGCTCCCTCAGCACTGACCCTCGCACAGTGCAGCGCTCCCTCAGCACTGACCCTCTTGCAGTGCGGAGCTCCCTCAGCACTGACCCTCCCACAGTGCGGCGCTCCCTCAGCACTGACCCTCCCACAGTGCGGCACTCCCTCAGCACTGACCCTCCCACAGTGCGGCGCTCCCTCAGCACTGACCCTCCCACACAGTGCGGTGCTCCCTCAGCACTGACCCTCCCACACAGTGCGGTGCTCCCTCAGCACTGACCCTCCCACAGCGCGGCGCTCCCTCAGCACTGACCCTCCCACAGTGCGGCGCTCCCTCAGCACCGACCCTCCCACAGTGCGGCGCTCCCTCAGCACTCACCCTCCCACAGTGCGGCACTCCCTCAGCACTGACCCTCCCACAGTGCGGCGCTCCCTCAGCACTGACCCTCCCACAGTGCGGCGCTCCCTCAGCACCGACCCTCCCACAGTGCGACGCTCCCTCAGCACTGACCCTCGCACAGTGCAGCGCTCCCTCAGCACTGACCCTCTTGCAGTGCGGAGCTCCCTCAGCACTGACCCTCCCACAGTGCGGCGCTCCCTCAGCACTGACCCTCCCACAGTGCGGCACTCCCTCAGCACTGACCCTCCCACACAGTGCGGTGCTCCCTCAGCACTGACCCTCCCACACAGTGCGGTGCTCCCTCAGCACTGACCCTCCCACAGCGCGGCGCTCCCTCAGCACTGACCCTCGCACAGTGCGGCGCTCCCTCAGCACCGACCCTCCCACAGTGTGGCGCTCCCTCAGCACTCACCCTCCCACAGTGCGGCACTCCCTCAGCACTGACCCTCCCACAGTGCGGCGCTCCCTCAGCACTGACCCTCCCACAGTGCGGCGCTCCCTCAGCACCGACCCTCCCACAGTGCGACGCTCCCTCAGCACTGACCCTCCCGCAGTGCGGCGCTCCCTCAGCACTGACCCTCCCGCAGTGCGGCGCTCCCTCAGCACTGACCCTCCCACAGTGCGGCGCTCCCTCAGCACTGACCCTCCCACAGTGCGGCGCTCCCTCAGCACTGACCCTCCCACAGTGCGGCGCTCCCTCAGCACTGACCCTCCCACAGTGCGGCGCTCCCTCAGCACTGACCCTCCTTGTTTCCAGCTGGGCCTTCGTCTGATTCTGCAGGATGTGCCCCAGGGACTGGACTAGCTCTGCTCCCCAGAGCCCAGCCCTGACCTAATCTCTCCCTCTGCCCCATACAGGCTGAGTGTACTGATGGGAAACTCTTCAACCACTTAGAGACGACCTGGCGATTCAGCCCTGGAGTTCCTGGCTATCCCCGTACATGTACAGTCGATTTCTCGGTAAGCGTCTCATAAGAACATCAGAACTAGGAGCAGGAGTCGGCCATCTGGCCCCTCGAGCCTGCTCCACCGTTCAATAAGATCATGGCTGATCTTTTCGTGGACTCGGCTCCACTTACCCGCCCGCTCACCATAACCCTTAATTCCTTCAAAAATCTATCTATCCTTGCCTTGAAGAACATTCAACGAGGGAGCCTCAACTGGGCAGGGAATTCCCACAGATTCACAACCCTTTGTGTGAAGAAGTTCCTCCTCAACTCAGTCCTAAATCTGCTCCCCCTTATTTTGAGGCCATGCCCCCTAGTTCTAGTTTCACCCGCCAGTGGAAACAACTTCCCTGCTTCTATCTTATCTATTCCCTTCATAATCTGAAATGTTTCTATAAGATCCCCCCCTCATTCTTCTGAATTCCAATGAGTATAGCCCCAGTCTACTCAGTCTCTCCTTATGAGCCAACCCTCTCAACTCCGGAATCAACCCAGTGAATCTCCTCTGCACCCCCTCCAGTGCCAGTATATCCTTTCTCAAGTAAGGAGACCAAAACTGTACACAGTGCTCCAGGTGTGGCCTCACCAGCACCTTATACAGCTGCAACATAACCTCGCTGTTTTTAAACTCCATCACTCCAGCAATGAAGGACAAAATCCCATCTCCAGAGCTTTTAGACTCAGCGATCGTCCAGCCCAGGAGGAGGCCATTCAGCCCATTGAACCAGCTATCCAATTATTCTTCTCTCTACCCCCTCACCACCCTGCCCAATCGCTGCACATTTCGCTCCCCTATCCAGTGTTGATCCCATTCCCCCCTTTTTGAGGGTTCCTATCGAATCTGCTTCCACTGCCCTTTCAGGCAGCACCTTCCAGATCATAAAGTTTCTATCATTTATTTATCAGTGTCACAAGTTCGGCTTACATTAACACTGCAATGAAGTTCCTGTGAAAATCCCCTAGTCGCCACACTCCTGTTCGGGTACACGGAGGGAGAATTTAGCACGGCCAATGCACCCTAACCAGCACGTCTTTCAGACTGTGGGAGGAAACCGGAGCACCCGGAGGAAACCCACGCAGACACGGGGAGAACGTGCAGACTCCGCACAAACAGTGACCCAAGCCGGGAAACGAACCCGGGTCCCTGGCGCTGGGAGGCGGTCGAGTCCAAAGATGTGCGGGTTAGGGTGGATTGGCCATGCTAAATTGTCCCTCAGTGTCCCAAAGATGTTCAGGTTAGGTGGATTGGCCATGCTAAATTGTCCCTCAGTTTCCAAAGATGTGCAGGTTAGGGGGATTGGGCCATGCTAAATTGTCCCTTAGTGTCCAAAGATGTGCAGGTTAGGGTGGATTGGCCATGCTAAATTGCCCCTCAGTGTCCAAAGATGTGTGGGTTAGGGGGATTGGCCATGCTAAATTGTCCCTTAGGGTCCAAAGACGTGTAGGTTAGGTGGATTGGCCGTGCTAAATTGTCCCTTAGTGTCCAAAGATGTGCAGGTTAGGGTGGATTGGCCATGCTAAATTGTCCCTTAGTGTCCAAAGATGTGTGGGTTAGGGGGATTGGCCATGCTAAATTGTCCCTTAGGGTCCAAAGACGTGTAGGTTAGGTGGATTGGCCGTGCTAAATTGTCCCTTAGTGTCCAAAGATGTGTGGGTTAGGGGGATTGGCCATGCTAAATTGTCCCTTAGTGTCCAAAGATGTGTAGGTTAGGGTGGATTGGCCATGCTAAATTGCCCCTTAGTATCCAAAGATGTGTAGGTTAGGGTGGATTGGCCATGCTAAATTGCCCCTTAGTGTCCAAAGATGTGTAGGTTAGGTGGATTGGCCATGCTAAATTGCCCCTTAGTGTCCAAAGATGTGTAGGTTAGGTGGATTGGCCATGCTAAATTGCCCCTTAGTGTCCAAAGATGTGTAGGTTAGGTGGATTGGCCATGCTAAATTGCCCCTTAGTGTCCAAAGATGTGGAGGTTAGGGTGGATTGGCCATGCTAAATTGCCCCTTAGTGTCCAAAGATGTGTAGGTTAGGTGGATTGGCCATGCTAAATTGCCCCTTAGTGTCCAAAGATGTGTAGGTTAGGGTGGATTGGCCATGCTAAATTGTCCCTTAGTGTCCAAAGATGTGTAGGTTAGGGTGGATTGGCTATGCTAAATTGCCCCTTAGTGTCCAAAGATGTGTAGGTTAGGGTGGATTGGCCATGCTAAATTGCCCCTTAGTGTCCAAAGATGTGTAGGTTAGGTGGATTGGCCATGCTAAATTGCCCCTTAGTGTCCAAAGATGTGTAGGTTAGGGTGGATTGGCCATGCTAAATTGTCCCTTAGTGTCCAAAGATGTGTAGGTTAGGGTGGATTGGCCATGCTAAATTGCCCCTTAGTGTCCAAAGATGTGTAGGTTAGGGTGGATTGGCCATGGTAAATTGTTCCTTAGTGTCCAAAGATGTGTAGGTTAGGTGGATTGGCCGTGCTAAACTGTCCCTTAGTGTCCAAAGATGTGCAGGTTAGGGTGGATTGGCCATGCTAAATTGTCCCTTACTGTCCAAAGATGTGTAGGTTAGGGTGGATTGGCCATGCTAAATTGCCCCTTAGTGTCCAAAGATGTGTAGGTTAGGGTGGATTGGCCATGCTAAATTGTCCCTTAGTGTCCAAAGATGTGTCGGTTAGGGTGGATTGGCTATGCTAAATTGCCCCTTAGTGTCCAAAGATGTGTAGGTTAGGTGGATTGGCCATGCTAAATTGTCCCTTAGTGTCCAAAGATGTGTAGGTTAGGGTGGATTGGCCATGCTAAATTGCCCCTTAGTGTCCAAAGATGTGTAGGTTAGGGTGGATTGGCCATGCTAAATTGCCCCTTAGTGTCCAAAGATGTGGAGGTTAGGGTGGATTGGCCATGCTAAATTGCCCCTTAGTGTCCAAAGATGTGTAGGTTAGGTGGATTGGCCATGCTAAATTGCCCCTTAGTGTCCGAAGATGTGTAGGTTAGGGTGGATTGGCCATGCTAAATTGTCCCTTAGTGTCCAAAGATGTGTAGGTTAGGGTGGATTGGCTATGCTAAATTGCCCCTTAGTGTCCAAAAATGTGTAGGTTAGGGTGGATTGGCCATGCTAAATTGCCCCTTAGTGTCCAAAGATGTGTAGGTTAGGTGGATTGGCCATGCTAAATTGCCCCTTAGTGTCCAAAGATGTGTAGGTTAGGGTGGATTGGCCATGCTAAATTGTCCCTTAGTGTCCAAAGATGTGTAGGTTAGGGTGGATTGGCCATGCTAAATTGCCCCTTAGTGTCCAAAGATGTGTAGGTTAGGGTGGATTGGCCATGGTAAATTGTTCCTTAGTGTCCAAAGATGTGTAGGTTAGGTGGATTGGCCGTGCTAAATTGTCCCTTAGTGTCCAAAGATGTGCAGGTTAGGGTGGATTGGCCATGCTAAATTGTCCCTTACTGTCCAAAGATGTGTAGGTTAGGTGGATTGGCCGTGCTAAATTGTCCCTTCGTGTCCAAAGATGTGCAGGTTAGGGTGGATTGGCCATGCTAAATTGTCCCTTACTGTCCAAAGATGTGCAGGTTAGGGTGGATTGGCCGTGCTAAATTGCCCCTTAGTGTCCAAAGATGTGTAGGTTAGGGTGGATTGGCCATGCTAAATTGTCCCTTAGTGTCCAAAGATGTGTAGGTTAGGGTGGATTGGCTATGCTAAATTGCCCCTTAGTGTCCAAAGATGTGTAGGTTAGGTGGATTGGCCATGCTAAATTGTCCCTTAGTGTCCAAAGATGTGCAGGTTAGGGTGGATTGGCCATGCTAAATTGTCCCTTACTGTCCAAAGATGTGTAGGTTAGGGTGGATTGGCCATGCTAAATTGCCCCTTAGTGTCCAAAGATGTGTAGGTTAGGGTGGATTGGCCATGCTAAATTGTCCCTTAGTGTCCAAAGATGTGTACGTTAGGGTGGATTGGCCATGCTAAATTGCCCCTTAGTGTCCAAAGATGTGTAGGTTAGGTGGATTGGCCATGCTAAATTGCCCCTTAGTGTCCAAAGATGTGTAGGTTAGGGTGGATTGGCCATGCTAAATTGTCCCTTAGTGTCCAAAGATGTGTAGGTTAGGGTGGATTGGCCATGCTAAATTGCCCCTTAGTGTCCAAAGATGTGTAGGTTAGGGTGGATTGGCCATGCTAAATTGCCCCTTAGTGTCAAAGATGTGCAGGTTAGGGTGGATTGGCCATGCTAAATTGTCCCTTCGTGTCCAAAGATGTGCAGGTTAGGGTGGATTGGCCGTGCTAAATTGCCCCTTAGTGTCCAAAGATGTGTAGGTTAGGGTGGATTGCCCATGCTAAATTGTCCCTTAGTGTCCAAAGATGTGTAGGTTAGAGTGGATTGGCCATGCTAAATTGCCCCTTAGTGTCCAAAGATGTGCAGGTTAGGGTGGATTGGCCATGGTAAATTGTTCCTTAGTGTCCAAAGATGTGTAGGTTAGGGGGATTGGCCATGCTAAATTGCCCCTTAGTGTCCAAAGATGTGTAGGTTAGGGTGGATTGGCCATGCTAAATTGACCCTTAGTGTCCAAAGATGTGTAGGTTAGGGGGATTGGCCATGCTAAATTGCCCCTTAGTGTCCAAAGATGTGCAGGTTAGGGTGGATTGGCCGTGCTAAATTGCCCCTTAGTGTCCACAGATGTGTAGGTTAGGGTGGATTGGCCATGCTAAATTGCCCCTTAGTGTCGAAAGATGTGTAGGTTCGGGTGGATTGGCCATGCTAAATTGTCCCTTAGTGTCCAAAGATGTGCAGGTTAGGGTGGATTGGCCATGCTAAATTGTTCCTTAGTGTCCAAAGATGTGTAGGTTAGGGGGATTGGCCATGCTAAATTGCCCCTTAGTGTCCAAAGATGTGTAGGTTAGGGTGGATTGGCCATGCTAAATTGCCCCTTAGTGTCCAAAGATGTGCAGGTTAGGGTGGATTGGCCATGCTAAATTGTTCCTTAGTGTCCAAAGATGTGTAGGTTAGGGTGGATTGGCCATGCTAAATTGTCCCTTAGTGTCCAAAGATGTGCAGGTTAGGGTGGATTGGCCATGCTAAATTGTTCCTTAGTGTCCAAAGATGTGTAGGTTAGGGGGATTGGCCATGCTAAATTGCCCCTTAGTGTCCAAAGATGTGTAGGTTAGGGTGGATTGGCCATGCTAAATTGTCCCTTAGTGTCCAAAGATGCCCCTGGAGTCCTGCCGATGTCTGGAAGGGCATCGCGGGGACAGTGGGTTCGCGTCTGGCTCTGAGGGAGAATGCATGTAGATTCGCGTCTGGCTCTGAGGTGGTGGAAGGGGAGGTTTTGAAGCTGGAATACTGATCCGAGGTGTCTTTCTCCATTCCCCCCTTCCCCCCCCCCCCACAAGGTGTCGTTCGAGTTCCGCTCCTTGCTGCACTCCCAGCTGGCTGTCATTTTCTTTGACGAGGTAGTGAAGAAGATGATGGTGGCCTTCGAGCGGCGAGCCTTGCAGCTGTACGGCCCGGAGACCAGAATCCCACAGGAGCTGCTGCCCAAAGACCTGGAGGACACGTGACAGGGGGGAGGCGGGGCGGGGGGGCGCCCAGGCCCATCCCAGACCTTCTGCACCCTTCGATGTGGGCAGGACAAAGAGCCTCAGACACGCTTGCCGGCGTCTGGGAGGAGAGCGGCAGCAAAGGAAGGGAACTGTCGACAGCTACCAATTTAATTCCCCCTCCGCCCTTACTGCCCATCCAGCTCCCGTTCATCGGGAAAGCGGAGGGGAATGGGATGCTATTATCCCAGGCCAGTGTCCAGCCACAACTCCCGCCTCTGCCCTGGTTCTCTGTGTATGTGCGTGCGCATCTACACACATTCTCCCCACGTGTTCCATCTAATCAAGCAGTCGGTGTAGCTCCTCTTTTACAGTGGAGAGAAACTACACCCTCAACCGGCCCCCAGACTGCTCTGAATGGAGAGGGGGGGGTGGGAAAATCTGTCAGAAGGGGCTCGGGGAGTTGGAAGGAAGGGGGGGGAAATGCCTGTCAGAAGGGGCTAAGGGAGGGGAAAGACAAAACTCTGCAGACCATCTGGCGGCCATTTGGTGGCACGGTAGCACAGTGGGTCAGCACTGCTGCTTCACAGCTCCAGGGACCTGGGTTCGATTCCCGGCTTGGGTCACTGTCTGTGTTGGAGTTTGCACATTCTCCTCGTGTCTGCGTGGGTTTCCTCCGGGTGCTCCGGTTTCCTCCCACAGTCCAAAGATGTGCGGGTTAGGTTGATTGGCCATGCTAAAAATTGCCCTTAGTGTCCTAAGATGCGTAGGTTAGAGGGATTAGTGGGTGGATATGGGGGTAGGGCCTGGGTGGGATTGTGGTCGGTGCAGACTCGATGGGCCGAATGGCCTCTTTCTGTACTGTAGGGTTTCTATGATTCTATGATCTGTTGTCCTTTACGGTCAGTTGGGGAGAGTCGGAGCAAAGGGAAGGGAAAGGGGGAGGGATGGAGATATTATAACAGAATCTCGGAGGACACTCTCTCTCAGATATTAGAAAGAGGGCCCTTGCTTACCCCACACCTTCTGCCCCCCTGCCCAAAACCGTAGTAGAAAATTTGACCCAGGACATCAAGCCAGCCCGACCGATCTGGTTTGAAGAGTGTGTCCACTCGACACTTATCTTCCCCATTTATTCGTTCCAGGGACGTGGGCGTCACGGGCTTAGACCAGCATTTATTCCCCGTCTCTGCTGCTGCCCGCATCACCATCGTGGCACTCAGTCCGCCATTGGGGAAGGGGCAGTTAACCATCAACCTCCTTTGCTGTGATTGGGGGGGGGTAGAATCTGGAGTCACATGTAGGCCAGACCGAGTAAGGAGGGCAGATTTTCCTTGCCCCTGAAGGGACAGCAGCGACGGAGTCGAGGGGAGGGGGGGTCTTGAAACCATCTCCTGCTGTGGAGAGGGGAGGGGGAGAGACATGGGGCAAATGAGCCAAAGATTTGAGGGAAGGGGAAGTAAGGAGGGAGGGAGGGGGGGCTGAGTGAGTCGCCAGGGTACGATATTGTAGGACCAACAGAGGTAGATGGTGTTAAGAATTCAGCCACAATCCAGTTGGATGGGGAACAGGTTTGAGGGGCTGAACAGCCTCCTGTGTCCCCTCACACAAGCCAAGTGAGTCGAGTCCAAGCCGAGGCCCTATAGCATCCCCACTGGTGGGAGGTCACGTTCACATGGGCAGTGGCCCCTTTACGGATCTGGAGTTTATGGTGAAGACTAATTCGAGCTGGCGTGCGACCTCTAAATCTGCCCCCCCCACGCCCCCCCACTCTCACTCTGCGCAGCTGTTATCTAATAAATTATTTACCTCAACTCCACGGGTTTGGTGTTTAATTTGTGTCCAGATGGAAACACCAGCGGTAATGGCAGAGTGCGGGTGAGCCACGAACCGCACCCCAACCCAACCCCGGGGACAGGGGTTCAAACCCCAATACCACCCCGGCAGCTGGAGGCGTCTAACAACAAGTCAGCAACTTGAACATCTGGAATCCAAAGCTGGACACCCCCCACCATCCTTCCCAACCCCCCCCCCCCACCCCCCCTCACCCTCTCTCTCTCTCCCCCCCGCCCCCCATCCTTCCCAACCCCCCCCCCCCCCCACCCCCCCTCATCCTCTCTCTCTCTCCCCCCCCACCCCCATCCTTACCAACCCCCCCCATCCTTCCCAACCACCCCCCCATCCTTCCCAACCACGCCCCCATCCTTCCCTAAAACCCCCCACACCCCCTCACCCTCTCTCTCTCTCCCCCCCACCCCCATCCTTACCAACCCCCCCCCATCCTTCCCAACCACCCCCCCATCCTTCCCAACCACCCCCCCATCCTTCCCAACCACCCCCCACCCCCCCTCACCCTCTCTCTCTCTCCCCCCCATCCTTCCCAACCACCCCCCCATCCTTCCCAACCACCCCCCACCCCCCCTCACCCTCTCTCCCCCCCACCCCCATCCTTCCCAACCACCCCCCCATCCTTCCCTAAAACCCCCCACCTCCCCTCACCCTCTCTCTCCCCCCCACCCCCATCCTTCCCAACCACCCCCCCATCCTTCCCTAAAACCCCCCACCTCCCCTCACCCTCTCTCTCCCCACCACCCCCATCCTTCCCAACCACCCCCCACCCCCCCTCACCCTCTCTCTCTCTCTCTCTCCCCCCACCCCCATCCTTCCCAACCACGCCCCCATCCTTCCCAACCACCCCCCCATCCTTCCCAACTCACCCTCTCTCTCTCTCCCCCCCACCCCCATCCTTTCCAACCACCCCCCCATCCTTCCCTAAAACCCCCCACCCCCCCTCACCCTCTCTCTCTCTCTCTCTCCCCCCACCCCCATCCTTCCCAACCACGCCCCCATCCTTCCCAACCACCCCCCCATCCTTCCCAACTCACCCTCTCTCTCTCTCCCCCCCACCCCCATCCTTCCCAACCACCCCCCCATCCTTCCCTAAAACCCCCCACCCCCCCTCACCCTCTCTCTCTCTCCCCCCCACCCCCATCCTTACCAACCCCCCCCCCATCCTTCCCAACCACCCCCCCTCACCCTCTCTCCCCCCCCCCACCCCCATCCTTACCAACGCCCCCCCCACCAACCCCCCCCCCCCCCCCCCCCCCCCCATCCCCACCCCCGGCTCTCAACCCTGCCACATACTCACCCCACCCCCACCCCCCCAGCACCCTCGTTCGAATACCCCTTCACCACCCTCACCCTCGATTACTACCCACCTCACCTCCCTCCGCCCTCGATTAGTACGCCGTCCTCACCTCCCTCCGCCCTCACCCTCGATTAGTACCCACCTCACCTCCCTCCGCCCTCACCCTCGATTACTACCCACCTCACCTCCCTCCGCCCTCGATTAGTACGCCGTCCACACCTCCCTCCGCCCTCACCCTCGATTACTACCCACCTCTCCGCCCTCACCCTCGATTACTACCCACCTCACCTCCCTCCGCCCTCACCCTCGATTAGTACTCCGTCCTCACCTCCCTCCAGCCTCACTCCGGACTCCCTCAGCAATCTGATCGATCCCGAGGTACACTCACTGGTCCACGTCCCCTCTGGGCGGAAGGGGATAAGAGTTTCAAAGATTCACAAATGCAGGTCCCCTCCCCTCCCCCGCCGCCCACCCCCCAGAATAAGGGGGTCTCTTTCTCACTCCCATTGAAAACCAAGAGGAGGAATCTTTTCTCGGAGGTGGGGGGGTAGAGGGGGCCAATATGTGGAATTCACCCCCTCCCCGTCCCGGACAGCAGTGGGGGGAGGGGGGGAAGAGAGAGGGTCAGTATGTGGAATTCTCCCCCCTGTCCTGACAGCACTGAGGGGGGAGAGGAGAGGCTGAGTGTCGCTGAATATATTGGAGGTTTCTGGTGGACAAGGGGGAGTTGAGGGTTGTTGGGGCCAGGGGTGAGGGTGATGGAGGGGAAAGTGGGGGGGGGAAAAAGGATCAGAAAGCACCAGATCAGATATCACTTCATTCCCTGGGACCTGGAATTGTTCCCTGAACATCCAGGGTACAGGTGAAGAAAAGCAGTCATCCCAACCTGGACCTCTGGGGAAACACCAGCTTCTCCCCTGCTGCCATCAAACCTTTGATAGACCTTTTGCTTCATTCGTTTGTAGGTCAGGGGCGTCACCGGCTGGGCCAACATTTATTACCCGTCCCGGGTTGCCCCTTGGAGGGACAGTTGAGAGTCGACCACATTGCTGTGGCTCTGGAGTCACATGTAGGCCAGACCAGGGCAAGGACGGCAGATTTCCTTCCCTAAAGGGGAACCAGATGGGTTTTTCCCCACAATGGGTCATCAGTAGATTCTTAATCCCAGATATTTTTTATTGAGTTCAAATTCCACCATCTGCCGCGGGCGGGATTCGAACCCGGGTCCTCCCAGAACATTAGCCGAGTTTCTGGATTAACCGAGCGATAAGATCACCAGGCCATTGCTTCCCCCATCATGAGTGACAGAAAATGCTTAACCAAGGGCAGGCACAGTGATTAGCACAGCTGCATCACTGAACTGGGGGGGTCCCTGGCACAATGTATATATTAGGGGCAGTGGTTAACACTGCTGCCTCACAGTGCCAGGGACCTGGGTTTGATGTATATATTAGGGACACAGTGGTTAACACTGCTGCCTCACAGTGCCAGGGACCTGGGTTTGATGTATATATTAGGGACACAGTGGTTAACACTGCTGTCTCACAGTGCCAGGGACCTGGGTTTGATGTATATATTAGGGACACAGTGGTTAACACTGCTGCCTCACAGTGCCAGGGACCTGGGTTTGATGTATATATTAGGGACACAGTGGTTAACACTGCTGCCTCACAGTGCCAGGGACCTGGGTTTGATGTATATATTAGGGACACAGTGGTTAACACTGCTGTCTCACAGTGCCAGGGACCTGAGTTTGATGTATATATTAGGGGCAGTGGTTAACACTGCTGCCTCACAGTGCCAGGGACCTGGGTTTGATGTATATATTAGGGACACAGTGGTGAACACTGCTGCCTCACAGTGCCAGGGACCTGGGTTTGATGTATATATTAGGGGCAGTGGTTAACACTGCTGCCTCACAGTGCCAGGGACCTGGGTTTGATGTATATATTAGGGACACAGTGGTTAACACTGCTGTCTCACAGTGCCAGGGACCCGGGTTTGATGTATATATTAGGGACACAGTGGTTAACACTGCTGCCTCACAGTGCCAGGGACCTGGGTTTGATGTATATATTAGGGACACAGTGGTTAACACTGCTGCCTCACAGTGCCAGGGACCTGGGTTTGATGTATATATTAGGGACACAGTGGTTAACACTGCTGCCTCACAGTGCCAGGGACCTGGGTTTGATGTATATATTAGGGGCAGTGGTTAACACTGCTGTCTCACAGTGCCAGGGACCCGGGTTTGATGTATATATTAGGGACACAGTGGTTAACACTGCTGCCTCACAGTGCCAGGGACCTGGGTTTGATGTATATATTAGGGACACAGTGGTTAACACTGCTGCCTCACAGTGCCAGGGACCTGGGTTTGATGTATATATTAGGGACACAGTGGTTAACACTGCTGCCTCACAGTGCCAGGGACCCGGGTTTGATGTATATATTAGGGACACAGTGGTTAACACTGCTGCCTCACAGTGCCAGGGACCTGGGTTTGATGTATATATTAGGGGCAGTGGTTAACACTGCTGCCTCACAGTGCCAGGGACCCGGGTTTGATGTATATATTAGGGGCAGTGGTTAACACTGCTGCCTCACAGTGCCAGGGACCTGGGTTTGATGTATATATTAGGGGCAGTGGTTAACAGTGCTGTCTCACAGTGCCAGGGACCTGGGTTTGATGTATATATTAGGGACACAGTGGTTAACACTGCTGCCTCACAGTGCCAGGGACCTGGGTTTGATGTATATATTAGGGGCAGTGGTTAACACTGCTGTCTCACAGTGCCAGGGACCTGGGTTTGATGTATATATTAGGGACACAGTGGTTAACACTGCTGCCTCACAGTGCCAGGGACCTGGGTTTGATGTATATATTAGGGACACAGTGGTTAACACTGCTGCCTCACAGTGCCAGGGACCTGGGTTTGATGTATATATTAGGGACACAGTGGTTAACACTGCTGCCTCACAGTGCCAGGGACCTGGGTTTGATGTATATATTAGGGACACAGTGGTTAACACTGCTGCCTCACAGTGCCAGGGACCTGGGTTTGATGTATATATTAGGGACACAGTGGTTAACACTGCTGCCTCACAGTGTCAGGGACCTGGGTTTGATGTATATATTAGGGACACAGTGGTTAACACTGCTGCCTCACAGTGCCAGGGACCTGGGTTTGATGTATATATTAGGGACACAGTGGTTAAAACTGCTGCCTCACAGTGTCAGGGACCCGGGTTTGATGTATATATTAGGGACAGTGGTTAACACTGCTGCCTCACAGTGCCAGGGACCTGGGTTTGATGTATATATTAGGGACACAGTGGTTAACACTGCTGCCTCACAGTGCCAGGGACCCGGGTTTGATGTATATATTAGGGACACAGTGGTTAACACTGCTGTCTCACAGTGCCAGGGACCCGGGTTTGATGTATATATTAGGGGCACAGTGGTTAACACTGCTGTCTCACAGTGCCAGGGACCTGGGTTTGATGTATATATTAGGGACACAGTGGTTAACACTGCTGCCTCACAGTGCCAGGGACCTGGGTTTGATGTATATATTAGGGACACAGTGGTTAACACTGCTGCCTCACAGTGCCAGGGACCTGGGTTTGATGTATATATTAGGGACACAGTGGTTAACACTGCTGTCTCACAGTGCCAGGGACCCGGGTTTGATGTATATATTAGGGACACAGTGGTTAACACTGCTGTCTCACAGTGCCAAGGACCTGGGTTTGATGTATATATTAGGGACACAGTGGTTAACACTGCTGCCTCACAGTGCCAGGGACCTGGGTTTGATGTATATATTAGGGACACAGTGGTTAACACTGCTGTCTCACAGTGCCAGGGACCTGGGTTTGATGTATATATTAGGGACACAGTGGTTAACACTGCTGCCTCACAGTGCCAGGGACCTGGGTTTGATGTATATATTAGGGACACAGTGGTTAACACTGCTGCCTCACAGTGCCAGGGACCTGGGTTTGATGTATATATTAGGGGCAGTGGTTAACACTGCTGCCTCACAGTGCCAGGGACCCGGGTTTGATGTATATATTAGGGAAAGTGGTTAACACTGCTGTCTCACAGTGCCAGGGACCTGGGTTTGATGTATATATTAGGGACACAGTGGTTAACACTGCTGTCTCACAGTGCCAGGGACCTGGGTTTGATGTATATATTAGGGACACAGTGGTTAACACTGCTGTCTCACAGTGCCAGGGACCTGGGTTTGATGTATATATTAGGGACACAGTGGTTAACACTGCTGCCTCACAGTGCCAGGGACCTGGGTTTGATGTATATATTAGGGACACAGTGGTTAACACTGCTGCCTCACAGTGCCAGGGACCTGGGTTTGATGTATATATTAGGGACACAGTGGTTAACACTGCTGCCTCACAGTGCCAGGGACCCGGGTTTGATGTATATATTAGGGACAGTGGTTAACACTGCTGTCTCACAGTGCCAGGGACCTGGGTTTGATGTATATATTAGGGACACAGTGGTTAACACTGCTGCCTCACAGTGCCAGGGACCTGGGTTTGATGTATATATTAGGGACACAGTGGTTAACACTGCTGCCTCACAGTGCCAGGGACCCGGGTTTGATGTATATATTAGGGACACAGTGGTTAACACTGCTGCCTCACAGTGCCAGGGACCTGGGTTTGATGTATATATTAGGGACACAGTGGTTAACACTGCTGTCTCACAGTGCCAGGGACCTGGGTTTGATGTATATATTAGGGACACAGTGGTTAACACTGCTGTCTCACAGTGCCAGGGACCTGGGTTTGATGTATATATTAGGGACACAGTGGTTAACACTGCTGTCTCACAGTGCCAGGGACCTGGGTTTGATGTATATATTAGGGGCAGTGGTTAACACTGCTGCCTCACAGTGCCAGGGACCCGGGTTTGATGTATATATTAGGGACACAGTGGTTAACACTGCTGCCTCACAGTGCCAGGGACCTGGGTTTGATGTATATATTAGGGACACAGTGGTTAACACTGCTGTCTCACAGTGTCAGGGACCTGGGTTTGATGTATATATTAGGGACACAGTGGTTAACACTGCTGCCTCACAGTGCCAGGGACCTGGGTTTGATGTATATATTAGGGACACAGTGGTTAACACTGCTGTCTCACACTGCCAGGGACCCGGGTTTGATGTATATATTAGGGACACAGTGGTTAACACTGCTGCCTCACAGTGCCAGGGACCCGGGTTTGATGTATATATTAGGGACACAGTGGTTAACACTGCTGTCTCACAGTGTCAGGGACCTGGGTTTGATGTATATATTAGGGACACAGTGGTTAACACTGCTGTCTCACAGTGCCAGGGACCTGGGTTTGATGTATATATTAGGGACACAGTGGTTAACACTGCTGCCTCACAGTGCCAGGGACCCGGGTTTGATGTATATATTAGGGACACAGTGGTTAACACTGCTGTCTCACAGTGTCAGGGACCTGGGTTTGATGTATATATTAGGGACACAGTGGTTAACACTGCTGCCTCACAGTGCCAGGGACCCGGGTTTGATGTATATATTAGGGACACAGTGGTTAACACTGCTGTCTCACAGTGCCAGGGACCTGGGTTTGATGTATATATTAGGGACACAGTGGTTAACACTGCTGTCTCACAGTGCCAGGGACCTGGGTTTGATGTATATATTAGGGACACAGTGGTTAACACTGCTGTCTCACAGTGTCAGGGACCTGGGTTTGATGTATATATTAGGGACACAGTGGTTAACACTGCTGTCTCACAGTGCCAGGGACCTGGGTTTGATGTATATATTAGGGGCAGTGGTTAACACTGCTGCCTCACAGTGCCAGGGACCTGGGTTTGATGTATATATTAGGGACACAGTGGTTAACACTGCTGTCTCACAGTGCCAGGGACCTGGGTTTGATGTATATATTAGGGACACAGTGGTTAACACTGCTGCCTCACAGTGCCAGGGACCTGGGTTTGATGTATATATTAGGGGCACAGTGGTTAACACTGCTGCCTCACAGTGCCAGGGACCCGGGTTTGATGTATATATTAGGGGCAGTGGTTAACACTGCTGCCTCACAGTGCCAGGGACCCGGGTTTGATGTATATATTAGGGACACAGTGGTTAACACTGCTGCCTCACAGTGCCAGGGACCTGGGTTTGATGTATATATTAGGGACACAGTGGTTAACACTGCTGCCTCACAGTGCCAGGGACCCGGGTTTGATGTATATATTAGGGACACAGTGGTTAACACTGCTGCCTCACAGTGTCAGGGACCCGGGTTTGATGTATATATTAGGGACACAGTGGTTAACACTGCTGTCTCACAGTGCCAGGGACCCGGGTTTGATGTATATATTAGGGGCAGTGGTTAACACTGCTGCCTCACAGTGCCAGGGACCCGGGTTTGATGTATATATTAGGGACACAGTGGTTAACACTGCTGCCTCACAGTGCCAGGGACCCGGGTTTGATGTATATATTAGGGACACAGTGGTTAACACTGCTGTCTCACAGTGTCAGGGACCTGGGTTTGATGTATATATTAGGGACACAGTGGTTAACACTGCTGTCTCACAGTGCCAGGGACCTGGGTTTGATGTATATATTAGGGACACAGTGGTTAACACTGCTGTCTCACAGTGCCAGGGACCTGGGTTTGATGTATATATTAGGGACACAGTGGTTAACACTGCTGTCTCACAGTGCCAGGGACCCGGGTTTGATGTATATATTAGGGGCAGTGGTTAACACTGCTGTCTCACAGTGCCAGGGACCTGGGTTTGATGTATATATTAGGGACACAGTGGTTAACACTGCTGTCTCACAGTGCCAGGGACCTGGGTTTGATGTATATATTAGGGACACAGTGGTTAACACTGCTGCCTCACAGTGCCAGGGACCTGGGTTTGATGTATATATTAGGGACACAGTGGTTAACACTGCTGTCTCACAGTGCCAGGGACCTGGGTTTGATGTATATATTAGGGGCAGTGGTTAACACTGCTGCCTCACAGTGCCAGGGACCTGGGTTTGATGTATATATTAGGGACACAGTGGTTAACACTGCTGTCTCACAGTGCCAGAGACCTGGGTTTGATGTATATATTAGGGGCAGTGGTTAACACTGCTGCCTCACAGTGTCAGGGACCTGGGTTTGATGTATATATTAGGGACACAGTGGTTAACACTGCTGCCTCACAGTGCCAGGGACCTGGGTTTGATGTATATATTAGGGACACAGTGGTTAACACTGCTGCCTCACAGTGCCAGGGACCTGGGTTTGATGTATATATTAGGGACACAGTGGTTAACACTGCTGCCTCACAGTGCCAGGGACCTGGGTTTGATGTATATATTAGGGACACAGTGGTTAACACTGCTGTCTCACAGTGTCAGGGACCTGGGTTTGATGTATATATTAGGGACACAGTGGTTAACACTGCTGCCTCACAGTGCCAGGGACCCGGGTTTGATGTATATATTAGGGACACAGTGGTTAACACTGCTGTCTCACAGTGCCAGGGACCTGGGTTTGATGTATATATTAGGGACACAGTGGTTAACACTGCTGTCTCACAGTGTCAGGGACCTGGGTTTGATGTATATATTAGGGACACAGTGGTTAACACTGCTGTCTCACAGTGTCAGGGACCTGGGTTTGATGTATATATTAGGGACACAGTGGTTAACACTGCTGCCTCACAGTGCCAGGGACCTGGGTTTGATGTATATATTAGGGGCACAGTGGTTAACACTGCTGTCTCACAGTGTCAGGGACCTGGGTTTGATGTATATATTAGGGACACAGTGGTTAACACTGCTGCCTCACAGTGCCAGGGACCCGGGTTTGATGTATATATTAGGGACACAGTGGTTAACACTGCTGTCTCACAGTGCCAGGGACCTGGGTTTGATGTATATATTAGGGACACAGTGGTTAACACTGCTGTCTCACAGTGTCAGGGACCTGGGTTTGATGTATATATTAGGGACACAGTGGTTAACACTGCTGCCTCACAGTGTCAGGGACCTGGGTTTGATGTATATATTAGGGACACAGTGGTTAACACTGCTGCCTCACAGTGCCAGGGACCTGGGTTTGATGTATATATTAGGGACACAGTGGTTAACACTCCTGCCTCACAGTGCAAGGGACCCGGGTTTGATGTATATATTAGGGACACAGTGGTTAACACTGCTGTCTCACAGTGCCAGGGACCTGGGTTTGATGTATATATTAGGGACAGTGGTTAACACTGCTGCCTCACAGTGCCAGGGACCCGGGTTTGATGTATATATTAGGGACACAGTGGTTAACACTGCTGCCTCACAGTGCCAGGGACCCGGGTTTGATGTATATATTAGGGACACAGTGGTTAACACTGCTGCCTCACAGTGCCAGGGACCCGGGTTTGATGTATATATTAGGGACACAGTGGTTAACACTGCTGCCTCACAGTGCCAGGGACCCGGGTTTGATGTATATATTAGGGACACAGTGGTTAACACTGCTGCCTCACAGTGCCAGGGACCCGGGTTTGATGTATATATTAGGGACACAGTGGTTAACACTGCTGCCTCACAGTGCCAGGGACCTGGGTTTGATGTATATATTAGGGACAGTGGTTAACACTGCTGTCTCACAGTGCCAGGGACCTGGGTTTGATGTATATATTAGGGACACAGTGGTTAACACTGCTGCCTCACAGTGCCAGGGACCTGGGTTTGATGTATATATTAGGGACACAGTGGTTAACACTGCTGTCTCACAGTGCCAGGGACCTGGGTTTGATGTATATATTAGGGACACAGTGGTTAACACTGCTGCCTCACAGTGCCAGGGACCTGGGTTTGATGTATATATTAGGGACACAGTGGTTAACACTGCTGCCTCACAGTGCCAGGGACCTGGGTTTGATGTATATATTAGGGACACAGTGGTTAACACTGCTGCCTCACAGTGTCAGGGACCTGGGTTTGATGTATATATTAGGGACACAGTGGTTAACACTGCTGCCTCACAGTGCCAGGGACCTGGGTTTGATGTATATATTAGGGACACAGTGGTTAACACTGCTGCCTCACAGTGCCAGGGACCTGGGTTTGATGTATATATTAGGGACACAGTGGTTAACACTGCTGCCTCACAGTGCCAGGGACCTGGGTTTGATGTATATATTAGGGACACAGTGGTTAACACTGCTGCCTCACAGTGCCAGGGACCTGGGTTTGATGTATATATTAGGGGCAGTGGTTAACACTGCTGCCTCACAGTGCCAGGGACCTGGGTTTGATGTATATATTAGGGACACAGTGGTTAACACTGCTGCCTCACAGTGCCAGGGACCTGGGTTCGATGTATATATTAGGGACACAGTGGTTAACACTGCTGTCTCACAGTGCCAGGGACCTGGGTTTGATGTATATATTAGGGACACAGTGGTTAACACTGCTGCCTCACAGTGCCAGGGACCCGGGTTTGATGTATATATTAGGGGCAGTGGTTAACACTGCTGTCTCACAGTGCCAGGGACCCGGGTTTGATGTATATATTAGGGACACAGTGGTTAACACTGCTGCCTCACAGTGCCAGGGACCCGGGTTTGATGTATATATTAGGGACACAGTGGTTAACACTGCTGTCTCACAGTGCCAGGGACCTGGGTTTGATGTATATATTAGGGACAGTGGTTAACACTGCTGCCTCACAGTGCCAGGGACCCGGGTTTGATGTATATATTAGGGACACAGTGGTTAACACTGCTGCCTCACAGTGCCAGGGACCTGGGTTTGATGTATATATTAGGGACACAGTGGTTAACACTGCTGCCTCACAGTGCCAGGGACCCGGGTTTGATGTATATATTAGGGACAGTGGTTAACACTGCTGCCTCACAGTGCCAGGGACCCGGGTTTGATGTATATATTAGGGACACAGTGGTTAACACTGCTGCCTCACAGTGCCAGGGACCTGGGTTTGATGTATATATTAGGGACACAGTGGTTAACACTGCTGCCTCACAGTGCCAGGGACCTGGGTTTGATGTATATATTAGGGACACAGTGGTTAACACTGCTGCCTCACAGTGCCAGGGACCTGGGTTTGATGTATATATTAGGGACACAGTGGTTAACACTGCCGCCTCACAGTGCCAGGGACCCGGGTTTGATGTATATATTAGGGGCACTGGTTAACACTGCTGCCTCACAGTGCCAGGGACCTGGGTTTGATGTATATATTAGGGACAGTGGTTAACACTGCTGCCTCACAGTGCCAGGGACCCGGGTTTGATGTATATATTAGGGGCAGTGGTTAACACTGCTGCCTCACAGTGCCAGGGACCTTGGTTTGATGTATATATTAGGGACACAGTGGTTAACACTGCTGTCTCACAGTGTCAGGGACCCGGGTTTGATGTATATATTAGGGACACAGTGGTTAACACTGCTGCCTCACAGTGCCAGGGACCTGGGTTTGATGTATATATTAGGGACACAGTGGTTAACACTGCTGCCTCACAGTGCCAGGGACCTGGGTTTGATGTATATATTAGGGGCAGTGGTTAACACTGCTGCCTCACAGTGCCAGGGACCTGGGTTTGATGTATATATTAGGGACAGTGGTTAACACTGCTGCCTCACAGTGCCAGGGACCTGGGTTTGATGTATATATTAGGGGCAGTGGTTAACACTGCTGCCTCACAGTGCCAGGGACCTGGGTTTGATGTATATATTAGGGGCAGTGGTTAACACTGCTGCCTCACAGTGCCAGGGACCTGGGTTTGATGTATATATTAGGGGCAGTGGTTAACACTGCTGCCTCACAGTGCCAGGGACCTGGGTTTGATGTATATATTAGGGGCAGTGGTTAACACTGCTGCCTCACAGTGCCAGGGACCTGGGTTTGATGTATATATTAGGGACACAGTGGTTAACACTGCTGCCTCACAGTGTCAGGGACCCGGGTTTGATGTATATATTAGGGGCAGTGGTTAACACTGCTGCCTCACAGTGCCAGGGACCTGGGTTTGATGTATATATTAGGGGCACAGTGGTTAACACTGCTGTCTCACAGTGCCAGGGACCTGGGTTTGATGTATATATTAGGGGCAGTGGTTAACACTGCTGCCTCACAGTGCCAGGGACCTGGGTTTGATGTATATATTAGGGACACAGTGGTTAACACTGCTGTCTCACAGTGTCAGGGACCCGGGTTTGATGTATATATTAGGGGCAGTGGTTAACACTGCTGCCTCACAGTGCCAGGGACCTGGGTTTGATGTATATATTAGGGGCAGTGGTTAACACTGCTGTCTCACAGTGCCAGGGACCTGGGTTTGATGTATATATTAGGGACACAGTGGTTAACACTGCTGTCTCACAGTGCCAGGGACCTGGGTTTGATGTATATATTAGGGACACAGTGGTTAACACTGCTGCCTCACAGTGCCAGGGACCTGGGTTTGATGTATATATTAGGGGCAGTGGTTAACACTGCTGCCTCACAGTGCCAGGGACCTGGGTTTGATGTATATATTAGGGACACAGTGGTTAACACTGCTGCCTCACAGTGCCAGGGACCCGGGTTTGATGTATATATTAGGGACAGTGGTTAACACTGCTGCTTCACAGTGCCAGGGACCTGGGTTTGATGTATATATTAGGGACACAGTGGTTAACACTGCTGTCTCACAGTGCCAGGGACCTGGGTTTGATGTATATATTAGGGGCACAGTGGTTAACACTGCTGTCTCACAGTGCCAGGGACCTGGGTTTGATGTATATATTAGGGACACAGTGGTTAACACTGCTGCCTCACAGTGCCAGGGACCCGGGTTTGATGTATATATTAGGGACACAGTGGTTAACACTGCTGCCTCACAGTGCCAGGGACCTGGGTTTGATGTATATATTAGGGACACAGTGGTTAACACTGCTGCCTCACAGTGCCAGGGACCTGGGTTTGATGTATATATTAGGGACACAGTGGTTAACACTGCTGCCTCACAGTGCCAGGGACCCGGGTTTGATGTATATATTAGGGACACAGTGGTTAACACTGCTGTCTCACAGTGCCAGGGACCCGGGTTTGATGTATATATTAGGGACACAGTGGTTAACACTGCTGTCTCACAGTGCCAGGGACCTGGGTTTGATGTATATATTAGGGACACAGTGGTTAACACTGCTGCCTCACAGTGCCAGGGACCTGGGTTTGATGTATATATTAGGGACACAGTGGTTAACACTGCTGCCTCACAGTGCCAGGGACCTGGGTTTGATGTATATATTAGGGACACAGTGGTTAACACTGCTGCCTCACAGTGCCAGGGACCTGGGTTTGATGTATATATTAGGGACACAGTGGTTAACACTGCTGTCTCACAGTGCCAGGGACCTGGGTTTGATGTATATATTAGGGACACAGTGGTTAACACTGCTGCCTCACAGTGCCAGGGACCTGGGTTTGATGTATATATTAGGGACACAGTGGTTAACACTGCTGCCTCACAGTGCCAGGGACCTGGGTTTGATGTATATATTAGGGACACAGTGGTTAACACTGCCGTCTCACAGTGCCAGGGACCCGGGTTTGATGTATATATTAGGGGCAGTGGTTAACACTGCTGCCTCACAGTGCCAGGGACCCGGGTTTGATGTATATATTAGGGACACAGTGGTTAACACTGCTGTCTCACAGTGCCAGGGACCTGGGTTTGATGTATATATTAGGGGCAGTGGTTAACACTGCTGCCTCACAGTGCCAGGGACCTGGGTTTGATGTATATATTAGGGACAGTGGTTAACACTGCTGCCTCACAGTGCCAGGGACCTGGGTTTGATGTATATATTAGGGACACAGTGGTTAACACTGCTGTCTCACAGTGCCAGGGACCTGGGTTTGATGTATATATTAGGGACACAGTGGTTAACACTGCTGTCTCACAGTGCCAGGGACCTGGGTTTGATGTATATATTAGGGACACAGTGGTTAACACTGCTGCCTCACAGTGCCAGGGACCTGGGTTTGATGTATATATTAGGGGCAGTGGTTAACACTGCTGCCTCACAGTGCCAGGGACCTGGGTTTGATGTATATATTAGGGACACAGTGGTTAACACTGCTGCCTCACAGTGCCAGGGACCTGGGTTTGATGTATATATTAGGGACACAGTGGTTAACACTGCTGCCTCACAGTGCCAGGGACCTGGGTTTGATGTATATATTAGGGGCAGTGGTTAACACTGCTGCCTCACAGTGCCAGGGACCTGGGTTTGATGTATATATTAGGGACACAGTGGTTAACACTGCTGTCTCACAGTGCCAGGGACCTGGGTTTGATGTATATATTAGGGACACAGTGGTTAACACTGCTGCCTCACAGTGCCAGGGACCTGGGTTTGATGTATATATTAGGGACACAGTGGTTAACACTGCTGTCTCACAGTGCCAGGGACCCGGGTTTGATGTATATATTAGGGACACAGTGGTTAACACTGCTGCCTCACAGTGCCAGGGACCTGGGTTTGATGTATATATTAGGGACACAGTGGTTAACACTGCTGCCTCACAGTGCCAGGGACCTGGGTTTGATGTATATATTAGGGGCACAGTGGTTAACACTGCTGCCTCACAGTGCCAGGGACCTGGGTTTGATGTATATATTAGGGACACAGTGGTTAACACTGCTGCCTCACAGTGCCAGGGACCCGGGTTTGATGTATATATTAGGGGCACAGTGGTTAACACTGCTGTCTCACAGTGTCAGGGACCTGGGTTTGATGTATATATTAGGGACACAGTGGTTAACACTGCTGTCTCACAGTGCCAGGGACCTGGGTTTGATGTATATATTAGGGACAGTGGTTAACACTGCTGCCTCACAGTGCCAGGGACCTGGGTTTGATGTATATATTAGGGACACAGTGGTTAACACTGCTGCCTCACAGTGCCAGGGACCTGGGTTTGATGTATATATTAGGGACACAGTGGTTAACACTGCTGTCTCACAGTGCCAGGGACCCGGGTTTGATGTATATATTAGGGACACAGTGGTTAACACTGCTGTCTCACAGTGCCAGGGACCTGGGTTTGATGTATATATTAGGGACACAGTGGTTAACACTGCTGCCTCACAGTGTCAGGGACCTGGGTTTGATGTATATATTAGGGACACAGTGGTTAACACTGCTGCCTCACAGTGCCAGGGACCTGGGTTTGATGTATATATTAGGGACACAGTGGTTAACACTGCTGTCTCACAGTGCCAGGGACCCGGGTTTGATGTATATATTAGGGACACAGTGGTTAACACTGCTGTCTCACAGTGCCAGGGACCTGGGTTTGATGTATATATTAGGGACACAGTGGTTAACACTGCTGCCTCACAGTGCCAGGGACCCGGGTTTGATGTATATATTGGGGACACAGTGGTTAACACTGCTGTCTCACAGTGCCAGGGACCTGGGTTTGATGTATATATTAGGGACACAGTGGTTAACACTGCTGTCTCACAGTGCCAGGGACCTGGGTTTGATGTATATATTAGGGACACAGTGGTTAACACTGCTGCCTCACAGTGCCAGGGACCTGGGTTTGATGTATATATTAGGGACACAGTGGTTAACACTGCTGCCTCACAGTAAGAAGTTTAACAACACATCACGAACGCCTCACAGTGCCAGGGACCTGGGTTTGATGTATATATTAGGGACACAGTGGTTAACACTGCTGTCTCACAGTGCCAGGGGCCTGGGTTTGATGTATATATTAGGGACACAGTGGTTAACACTGCTGTCTCACAGTGCCAGGGACCTGGGTTTGATGTATATATTAGGGACAGTGGTTAACACTGCTGCCTCACAGCGCCAGGGACCTGGGTTTGATGTATATATTAGGGACACAGTGGTTAACACTGCTGCCTCACAGCGCCAGGGACCTGGGTTTGATGTATATATTAGGGACACAGTGGTTAACACTGCTGCCTCACAGTGCCAGGGACCTGGGTTTGATGTATATATTAGGGACACAGTGGTTAACACTGCTGTCTCACAGTGCCAGGGACCTGGGTTTGATGTATATATTAGGGACAGTGGTTAACACTGCTGCCTCACAGTGCCAGGGACCCGGGTTTGATGTATATATTAGGGACACAGTGGTTAACACTGCTGCCTCACAGCGCCAGGGACCTGGGTTTGATGTATATATTAGGGACACAGTGGTTAACACTGCTGCCTCACAGTGCCAGGGACCTGGGTTTGATGTATATATTAGGGACACAGTGGTTAACACTGCTGCCTCACAGTGCCAGGGACCCGGGTTTGATGTATATATTAGGGACACAGTGGTTAACACTGCTGCCTCACAGTGCCAGGGACCTGGGTTTGATGTATATATTAGGGACACAGTGGTTAACACTGCTGCCTCACAGTGCCAGGGACCCGGGTTTGATGTATATATTAGGGACACAGTGGTTAACACTGCTGTCTCACAGTGCCAGGGACCCGGGTTTGATGTATATATTAGGGACACAGTGGTTAACACTGCTGTCTCACAGTGCCAGGGACCCGGGTTTGATGTATATATTAGGGACACAGTGGTTAACACTGCTGCCTCACAGTGCCAGGGACCTGGGTTTGATGTATATATTAGGGACAGTGGTTAACACTGCTGCCTCACAGTGCCAGGGACCTGGGTTTGATGTATATATTAGGGACACAGTGGTTAACACTGCTGTCTCACAGTGCCAGGGACCTGGGTTTGATGTATATATTAGGGACACAGTGGTTAACACTGCTGTCTCACAGTGCCAGGGACCTGGGTTTGATGTATATATTAGGGACACAGTGGTTAACACTGCTGCCTCACAGTGCCAGGGACCTGGGTTTGATGTATATATTAGGGGCAGTGGTTAACACTGCTGCCTCACAGTGCCAGGGACCTGGGTTTGATGTATATATTAGGGACACAGTGGTTAACACTGCTGCCTCACAGTGCCAGGGACCTGGGTTTGATGTATATATTAGGGACACAGTGGTTAACACTGCTGCCTCACAGTGCCAGGGACCTGGGTTTGATGTATATATTAGGGGCAGTGGTTAACACTGCTGCCTCACAGTGCCAGGGACCTGGGTTTGATGTATATATTAGGGACACAGTGGTTAACACTGCTGTCTCACAGTGCCAGGGACCTGGGTTTGATGTATATATTAGGGACACAGTGGTTAACACTGCTGCCTCACAGTGCCAGGGACCTGGGTTTGATGTATATATTAGGGACACAGTGGTTAACACTGCTGTCTCACAGTGCCAGGGACCCGGGTTTGATGTATATATTAGGGACACAGTGGTTAACACTGCTGCCTCACAGTGCCAGGGACCTGGGTTTGATGTATATATTAGGGACACAGTGGTTAACACTGCTGCCTCACAGTGCCAGGGACCTGGGTTTGATGTATATATTAGGGGCACAGTGGTTAACACTGCTGCCTCACAGTGCCAGGGACCTGGGTTTGATGTATATATTAGGGACACAGTGGTTAACACTGCTGCCTCACAGTGCCAGGGACCCGGGTTTGATGTATATATTAGGGGCACAGTGGTTAACACTGCTGTCTCACAGTGTCAGGGACCTGGGTTTGATGTATATATTAGGGACACAGTGGTTAACACTGCTGTCTCACAGTGCCAGGGACCTGGGTTTGATGTATATATTAGGGACAGTGGTTAACACTGCTGCCTCACAGTGCCAGGGACCTGGGTTTGATGTATATATTAGGGACACAGTGGTTAACACTGCTGCCTCACAGTGCCAGGGACCTGGGTTTGATGTATATATTAGGGACACAGTGGTTAACACTGCTGTCTCACAGTGCCAGGGACCTGGGTTTGATGTATATATTAGGGACACAGTGGTTAACACTGCTGTCTCACAGTGCCAGGGACCTGGGTTTGATGTATATATTAGGGACACAGTGGTTAACACTGCTGCCTCACAGTGCCAGGGACCTGGGTTTGATGTATATATTAGGGACACAGTGGTTAACACTGCTGCCTCACAGTGCCAGGGACCCGGGTTTGATGTATATATTAGGGGCAGTGGTTAACACTGCTGCCTCACAGTGCCAGGGACCTGGGTTTGATGTATATATTAGGGACACAGTGGTTAACACTGCTGTCTCACACTGCCAGGGACCTGGGTTTGATGTATATATTAGGGACACAGTGGTTAACACTGCTGCCTCACAGTGCCAGGGACCTGGGTTTGATGTATATATTAGGGACAGTGGTTAACACTGCTGTCTCACAGTGCCAGGGACCTGGGTTTGATGTATATATTAGGGACACAGTGGTTAACACTGCTGTCTCACAGTGCCAGGGATCTGGGTTTGATGTATATATTAGGGGCAGTGGTTAACACTGCTGTCTCACAGTGCCAGGGACCTGGGTTTGATGTATATATTAGGGACACAGTGGTTAACACTGCTGTCTCACAGTGCCAGGGATCTGGGTTTGATGTATATATTAGGGGCAGTGGTTAACACTGCTGCCTCACAGTGCCAGGGACCTGGGTTTGATGTATATATTAGGGACACAGTGGTTAACACTGCTGCCTCACAGTGCCAGGGACCCGGGTTTGATGTATATATTAGGGACACAGTGGTTAACACTGCTGCCTCACAGTGCCAGGGACCTGGGTTTGATGTATATATTAGGGGCAGTGGTTAACACTGCTGTCTCACAGTGCCAGGGACCTGGGTTTGATGTATATATTAGGGGCAGTGGTTAACACTGCTGCCTCACAGTGCCAGGGACCTGGGTTTGATGTATATATTAGGGACACAGTGGTTAACACTGCTGTCTCACAGTGCCAGGGACCTGGGTTTGATGTATATATTAGGGACACAGTGGTTAACACTGCTGTCTCACAGTGCCAGGGACCTGGGTTTGATGTATATATTAGGGACACAGTGGTTAACACTGCTGCCTCACAGTGCCAGGGACCCGGGTTTGATGTATATATTAGGGACACAGTGGTTAACACTGCTGCCTCACAGTGCCAGGGACCTGGGTTTGATGTATATATTAGGGACACAGTGGTTAACACTGCTGTCTCACAGTGCCAGGGACCTGGGTTTGATGTATATATTAGGGACACAGTGGTTAACACTGCTGCCTCACAGTGCCAGGGACCTGGGTTTGATGTATATATTAGGGACACAGTGGTTAACACTGCTGCCTCACAGTGCCAGGGACCCGGGTTTGATGTATATATTAGGGGCAGTGGTTAACACTGCTGTCTCACAGTGCCAGGGACCTGGGTTTGATGTATATATTAGGGACACAGTGGTTAACACTGCTGCCTCACAGTGTCAGGGACCTGGGTTTGATGTATATATTAGGGACAGTGGTTAACACTGCTGCCTCACAGTGCCAGGGACCTGGGTTTGATGTATATATTAGGGACACAGTGGTTAACCACTGCTGTCTCACACTGCCAGGGACCTGGGTTTGATGTATATATTAGGGACACAG
>NW_027593042.1:0-27500 GCF_964213995.1 Mustelus asterias
AGACTGAGAGATGGAGAGAGAGAGAGACTAAAAAGAGAGGAGAGTTGGCAGGGAGGGAGAGATTGAGAGAGAGAGAGGCAAAGAGTCCAGAGAGAGACAGAAAGAGTGAGAGAGAGAATGAGAGAGGAGACAGTGAGAGTAAGAGGACAGAAAGAGTGAGATATAGAGAATGAGAGAGAGAAAGAGCGAGAGTGAGAGAGAATGAGAGACAGAAAGAGCGAGAGAGAATGAGAGAGAGAGAAAGAGTGAAGAGTGAGAGGGAAAGAGTGAGAGAGAATGAGAGAGAGAGAATGAGAGAGAGTGAGAGAGAATGAGAGAAAGAGCGAGAGAGTGAGAGAATGAGAGAGAGAGAATGTGAGAAAGAGTGAGAGAGTGAGAGAATGAGAGAGAGAGAATGTGAGAGAGAGAAAGAGCAAGAGAGAGAGAGAATGAGAGAGAAAGAGTGAGAGAGAGAATGAGAGAGAAAGAGTGAGGGAGAATGAGAGAGGAGACAGTGTGAGAGAGAGAGAGAGAGATAGAAAGAGTGAGAGAGTGAGAGAGAATGAGAGAGAAAGAGTGAGAGAGAGAATGAGAGAGAGAGTGAGAGAGTGAGGGAGAATGAGAGAGGAGACAGTGAGAGAGAGAGGGAGAGAGAGAGAAAGAATGAGAGAGTGAGAGAGAATGAGAGAGAAAGAGTGAGAGAGAGACGGAAAGAGTGAGAGAAAGTCAGCGAGTGAGTGAGAAAAGAGAGAGACAGAGAGGGAGATTGTGAGAGAGAGCGAGATAGAGAGAGAGAGAGACAGAGAGAGTGAAACAGAGTGAGAGATAGAGAGAGATTTGAGTGCACGGACATCTAAACATCTCCTGCAGTCTGCTGACACTGGCTGTGTGAAGTCACAGACAGAGTAACCCTGGAAGTGGAGTGCAGCAGGGATGGCAATCTGACAGTAATCTGCCTTCAGGAGAGGAAGAGAGAGAGAGAAAAGAGATTGAGGCTGGGCTGACACTGTAAATATTGTTACCACCTCGCCAATCACCACCTCCAGCAAGGAAACATATGCAAACACTTTTCCAAACGAGATTGGATACAGTGGGAACTCTCAGGCCTGAGGGCTTTCCATCGCTGGAATCACAGGCTACGACTTTCAGTGCAGCTTTTCCAGCCTAACTAACGACTTGCACATTAACCCTCACCCTGCCGGCACCTCCAGACGGTGCTGGGTCTTTCCGGGGCCGGCCAGCCCTCGGTAAAGAACGGCTTAAGGCCTTCGAGTCTGCACCGACCACAATCCCACCCAGGTCTATCCCCATAACCTATTTACCCTAGCTAGTCCCCCTGACACTAAGGGGCAATTTAGCATGGCCAATCCACCTAACCCGCACACCTTTGGACTGTGGGAGGAAACCGGAATACTGAAAGGCCTGGGTAGAGTGGACGTGGGGAAGATGTTTCCATTAGTAGGAGAGGCTGGGATCCGAGGGCACGGCCTCAGAGTAAAGGGATGACCCTTTCAAACCGAGTCGAGGAGGAATTTCTTCGGCCAGAGGATGGCGAATGTGTGGAATTCATTACCATAAAGGAGGCTGGGTCATTGAGTGTATTTAAGACAGAGATAGATAGATAGATAGATAGATTGGTAAGGGGATCAAAGGTTATTGGGAAAAGGCGGGAGGAATGGGGTTGAGAAACTGATCAGCCATTGATTGAATGGCAGAGCAGACTCGATGGGCCGAATGGCCTAATTCCACTCCTCTGTCTTACAGTCTTATGAAGAAGAGAAGGTTGAGAGGACGGGGGTTCAAAATCACGATAGATTCAAAGCCAGTTCGAACTGGTCAGAGTCGATAAGGGGAAAGTGGGCCCGATGGCGGAAGGGTCGGAAACCATTAGACCCAAATTATAAAGCGTAGCAAAAGAACCAAAGGTGATGTGAGGAGAAACTTTTTCTCCCCAGCGAGTGGTTGGAATGCGCTGCCTGAGAACGTGGTGGAGGCAGATTCAACCGAGTCTTACGCAAGGGAATTCGGGTAATATGTCTGAAGAGAAAGGTTTCCAAGGCTACTGGGAAAGACAACACCCTCCCCCCCACCCCCGCTCCCCCCCCCCACGACTGGCTGAGCAGTCCCTGCAAAGAGCTGACTCATCCATGGTGGGCCGAATGGCCTCCTCCTGTGTTGTAACTGTTCCACAATGTCAGCAAGGCCTCTGTGCTCCAGGGGATTGTTGGACTTTGGACCAGGGTGCCGGTTTATGAGGTGAATTGCGACGCATCGCATTCCTTCACACTAAGAGTTGAACCTGGCACAGAGAGAGGGCAAAGATCACCGCAGATTCAAGGAGGGACAGCAGGATGCCAATCTGGGCGCAGCACGATTGCCTGGCCTGGTTTTGCTCAACCGGAGCAACCGGGGATGGAACAGCCCAGATTTCGTCATTCCCCCGCCTTTTGTTTGGCTTAATCGTGTGCCTCATGCTCTCCCACAGGTGGTTTTTAGGTGGAGTGGGGAGTATGTACAAGGTGACGCACTAATACAAGAAGTGTGGGTGGCACGGTGGCACAGTGGTTAGCACTGCTGCCTCACAGCGCCGGGGACCTGGGTTCAATTCCTGGTATGAGTCATTGTCTGTGCAGAGTCTGCACATTCTCCCCGTGTCTGCATGGGTTTCTCTGGGTGCTCCGGTTTCCTCCTCCAGTATGAAAGACGTGCTGGTTAGGTTGCATTGGCCATGCTAAATTCTCCCTCAGTGTACCCGAACAGGTGCCGGGGTGTGGCAACTAGGGGATTTTCACAGTAACTTCATTGCAGTGTTAATGTAAGCCTACTCATGACACTAATAAATAAACTTTGTTTTTTAGTGTCACAAGTAGGCTTACATTAACACAGCAATGAAGTTACTGTGAAAATCCCCTCGTCACCACACTCTAGCGCCTGTTCGGGGACACTGAGGGAGAATTTAGCACGGCCAATGCAACCTAACCAGCACATCTTTCATACTGTAGGAGGAAACCGGAGCACCCGGAGGAAGCCCACGCAGACACGGGGAGAACGTGCAGACTCCACACAGTGACCCAGGCCGGGAATTGAACCCGGGTCCCCAGTGCTGTGAGGCAGCAGCGCTAACCACTGTGCCACCGTGCCGCCCAAATAAACTTTAAAAATAGTAAAGTTTTTTTAAAAAGTTGTGTGGGCACGGTGGGTGGTATTTAATGCCCTCCCCTCAGGTGAGTTTGCTAGCGGGGAAGGGGGAGGGGGCCTACAATTGGCAGGGAGGTTGACCAGTCCGTCCTGGCCTGATGTAATCTGGGGTGGGAAGCCTCAGGGATAGGCCTCCTGACCGTTTGATGAGTGAACATTGGTAAAATCGTCCGAACGTCTTTTTCTTTCCGCTAGCTAACCCCTCCTCAGAGAAAATTTTTTTTTTTTAAAAAGTGACCGGCCATTTCCTTCCTTCCCTGTTGCTTAGGAATAAAAATGGCTTTGGACAGATGGTGAGGAAATGTCGAGATTGGAGTTTGCAGATATCTCTAAGGAGAGCAAATTTCAGTGATGAAACCCTTCCCTTGTGTTCCATTACTCACTCCATCTTCTAAAGGTTTCCTCCTTCGAGGCTTGGGGCACTCGCTCCTCTCTTAGTCAGAAGGTTGCTGCGGATTCAAGTCCCACTTCAGAAACTTGCAAGTAAATTCCAGGCTGGCTGACGCTCGCAGCGGAGTGCTGAGGGAGTGCCGCACTGTCGAGGGGCGCCTCCTTTCAAATCTCATAACGAGTTGATTCGAGTAGAGGGGCAAGGATGTCTTTCTGCAGTTATACGGGGCCTTGGCAAGGCCGCAAATGCATGGGGAGGCCTAGTGGTATTGTCGCTAGACTTATTGATCCAGGAACTCAGCTAATGTTCTGGGGACCCGGGTTCGAATCCCGCCACAGGAATTTGAATTCAGTAAAAAATAACTGGAATTAAGAATCTACTGATGACCATTGCCGGAAAAACCCATCTGGTTCGCTAATGTTCTTTAGGGAAGGAAATCTGCCATTCCTTACCCGGTCTGGCCTACATGTGACTCCAGAGCCACAGCAATGTGGTTGACTCTCAACTGCCCTCAACAACTAGGGATGGGCAATAAATGCTGGCCCAGCCAGCGACATCCCACGGCCCACGAATGAATAAAAAAACCCACCATAGTGTGTGCAGTTTTGGACTCCTTATCTGAGGAAGGATGTCCTTGCTATAGAGGGAGCACAGCGAAGGTTTACCAGGCTGATTCCTGGGATGGCGGGATTGATGTATGAGGAGAGATTGAGTTGGTTAGGATGATATTCGCTGGAGTTTAGAAGAATGAAAGGGATCTCATAGAAACCTATAAAATTAGAAACATAGAAAAACTACAGCACAAAACAGGCCCTTCGGCCCCACAGTTTGTGCCAAACATATCCCTACCTTCGAGGCTTACCTATAACCCTCCATCCTATTAAGTCCCATGTACTCATCCAGGAGTCTCTTAAAAGACCCGATTGAGTTTGCCTCCACCACCACTGACGGCAGCCGATTCCTCTCGCCCACCACCCTCTGTGTGAAAAACTTCCTCCTAACATTTCCCCTGTACCTACCCCCCAGCACCTTAAACCCATGTCCTCTCGTAGCAGACATTTCCACCCTGGGAAAAAGCCTCTGAGAGTCCACCCAATCTATGCCTCTCAACATCTTATACACCTCTATTAGGTCTCCTCTCATCCTACGTCTCTCCAAGGAGAAAAGACCGAGCTCCCTCAGCCTATCCTCAGAAGGCATGCCACTCAATCCAGGCAACATCCTTGTAAATCGCCTCTGCACCCTTTCAATCTTTTCCACATCCTTCCTGGAATGAGGCGACCAGAACTGAGCACAGTACTCCAAGTGGGGTCTGACGAGGGTCTTATAAAGCTGCATCATTATCCCCGGACTCCTAAACTCAATCCCTCAATTGATAACAGGATTCTAACAGGATTAGATAGGGTAGATGCAGAAAGAATGTTCCCGATGGTGGGCGAGTCCAGAATCAGGAGTCACAGTTTGAGGATAAGGGGTAAACCTTTTAGGACAGTGGTGAGGAGAAATTTCTTCACCCAGAGGGAGGTGAATGTGTGGAATTCACTACCACAGAAAGTAGTTGACTCCAGAACATTGTGTGATTTCATGAAGGAGTTAGATATAGCTCATGGGGCTAAAGGGATCAAGGAACTTGGAGAGAAGGCGGGATCAGGCTATTGGGTTGGATGATCAGCCATGATGGTGATGAATGGCGGAGCAGGCTCGAAGGGCCAAATGGCCTCCTCCTGCTCCTATCTTCTATGTTTCTATTTTTCCACAAGCTTAATGAAAAGACATTGAAGTTTTCTTTAACCATGTGATACATTTGTGCGTAGTGAGCGGCACGGTGGCGCAGTGATTAGCACTGCTGCCTCGATTCCAGCCTCAGGTGACTGTCTGTGACTCCCTCCTTGCAGTGAAGGCCAATGGGCAAAGAGAGAGGCGCGTGGAAACTTGGATAGCAGCAATAGCTTAATGGCATTTCGTTCCTATGGATACTGGATAGCGTGCAATTAGCAACCAGAGGGAAAATCAGGCAGGGTGGAAGACATATCAATATAGAACCACACTCAATCTTCTGTCTATTTAAATTGATGGCCTAAGAATGGGATGGGCGTAATGCTCTACACTGGGAAATCTCTCCATATGCATGGTACTCATGACATCCAGCTATCAGCTGGTTGCCACTCTTACTGCTACATAGATAGCGATGGGTTTAAATCAGAGACCAATAGATCGTAAGAACTAGGAGAAGGAGTAGGCCATTCAGCCCTCGAGCCTGCTCCCCCATTCCACAAGATCATAGGTCATCTGGTTGTGACCTTCACTCCAGCCTCTCCTCCACAACGCTTGACTCCCCGCCAATCAAAAATTTGAACTTAGCCTTGAATATATCTAACATGGAAGCAATATCATAGACTCCCTACATTCGGTCCATTGGCCCACTGGGCGACACGGTGGCACAGTGGTTAGCACTGCTGCCTCGTTCAAGTCCCGGCTTGGGTCACTGTCTGTGTGGAGTCTGCACGTTCTCCCCGTGTCTGCGTGGGTTTCCTCCCAGTGCTCTGGTTTCCTCCCACACTCCAAAGATAAGCGGGTTAGGTGGACTGGCCATGCTAAATTGCCCCTTAGTGTCCCGGGATGCGTAGGTTAGAGGGATTAGTGGGGTAAATACATGGGATTACGGGGATAGGCCTAAGTGGGTTTGTTGTCAGTGCAGGCTTGATGGGCCGAGTGGCCTCCTTCTGCACTATAGGGATTCTATGATTTCATGACCAGTCTTCGACAGTGCATCTTACTCAGGCCCAACCCTGCCCTATCCCCATAACACCATGCATTTACCCACTAGTCCCCCGAGCCTACACATCTTTGGACACAAAGGGACAGAGCAGGAGCCATACCAAGCTGTGATACAACCGAAAAGAATACACTCTATGGTGCATCTGTAAAAGTTGGTGAGAGTCGTCGTGGAATTTCCTTAATCTCCTGAGAAAGTAGAGGCATTGGTGACCTTTCTTAACTATTGTGTCGGCATGGGGAACAGGTTGTGGGTGATCTGGACATCTACAAACTTGAAGCTCTCGACCATTTCTACATCGTCCCCATTGATGCAGACAGGGGGTATGCCCTCGATTACACTTCCTGAAGTCGATGACAATTGCCTTCATTTTACTGACATTGAGGGAGTTCACCACATTCTTTGTGTCTTGTCATTGCTTGAGATCTGGTCCACTATGGTGATGTCAAAGAACAAAGAACAAAGAACAATACAGCACAGGAACAGGCCCTTCGGCCCTCCAAGCCCACGCCGCTCCCTGGTCCAAACTAGACCATTCTTTTGTATCCCTCCATTCCCACTCCGTTCATGTGGCTTTCTAGATAAGTCTTAAACGTTCCCAGTGTGTCCGCCTCCACCACCTTGCCCGGCAGCGCATTCCAGGCCCCCACCACCCTCTGTGTAAAATACGTCCTTCTGATATCCGTGTTAACCCTCTCCCCCTTCACCTTGAACCTATGACCCCTCGTGAACGTCACCACAGACCTGGGAATAAGCTTCCCACCGTTCACCCTATCTATGCCTTTCATAATTTTATACACCTCTATTAGGTCACCCTCATCCTCCGTCTTTCCAGTGAGAACAACCCCAGTTTACCCAATCTCTCCTCATAACTAAGCCCTTCCATACCAGGCAACACCCTGGTAAACCTCCTCTGTACTCTCTCTAAAGCCTCCACGTCCTTCTGGTAGTGTGGCGACCAGAACTGGGCGCAGTATTCCAAATGCGGCCGAACCAACGTTCTATACAACTGCAACATCAGACCCCAACTTTTATACTCTATGCCCCGTCCTATAAAGGCAAGCATGCCATATGCCTTATTCACTACCTTCTCCACCTGTGCCGTCACCTTCAAGGATCTGTGGACTTGCACACCCAGGTCCCTCTGCGTATCTACACCCTTTATGGTTCTGCCATTTATCGTATAGCTCCCTCCTACGTTAGTTCTACCAAAATGCATCACCTCGCATTTATCTGTGTTAAATGTCATCAGCAAACTTGAAAATCGAGTTGGAGGGGAATTTGGCCGCACAGTCATAGGTGTATAAGGAGTATAGTAGGGGGGCTGAGAACACAGCCTTGTGGGGCACCGGTGTTGAGGATGATGGTGGAGGAGATGTTGTTGCCTATCCTTACTGATTGTGGTCTGTGGGTTCGGAAGTTCAGGATCCAGTCGCAGAGGGAGGTGCCGAGGCCCAGTCCACGGAGTTTGGAGTTGAGTCTCGTAGGAATAATGGTGTTAAAGGCTGCGCTGTAGTCAATAAATAGGAGTCTGACGCAGGTGTCCTTGTTATCCAGCTGTTCCAGGGTTGAGTGCAGGGTCAGGGAGATGGGGTCTGCTGTGGACCTGTTGCAGTGATAGGTGAGCTGTAATGGATCCAGGCAGTCTGGGAGGGTGGAATTGATTTGTGCCATGACTAACCTTCATAATGATGGATGTCAGAGCCACCGGACGATAGTCATTAAGGCTGCTTGGCTTTTTTCTAGTACCGGGATGATGGTCGTCTTCTTGAAGCAGATAGGAACCTCAGATTGGTGTAAAGAGAGGTTGAAGATGTCTGTGAATACCCCCGCCAGCTGATCCGCGCGGGATCTGAGTGCACGTCCGGGTACCCCATCCGGGCCAGTCGCTTTCCATGGGTCGACTTTCGAGGAAGCTGCTCTGACATCTGCAATGGTGACCCAGATACAGGTTCATCCAGGGCTCCCAGGGTGGAGGGCGTGCTGTCACTGACCTCTTGCTCAAAACGGCCATAGAAAGCTCATTGGGGAGGGGTGCACTGGAGCCGGCAATTCTACCTGCCTTCATCTTGTAGCCTGCTGTGTCTTGCAGATCTTAGTCATGATGTGGAGATGCAGACCTTACCATAGTCGGCGGGGGTCCGTGTGGCTAGCCTGGGACTCTAGTTTGGTCCGGTACTGTCTTTTGGCATCTTTGATGGATCTCCGTAGATCATATCTGGCTTTCTTGTGTAGGTCAGTGTCACCTGACTTGAACGCCTCAGACCTGGACTTCAGCAGGCAGTGGATATCCCTGTTCATCCATGGTTTCCTGTTGGGGAACACGCGGATTTGCTTCTTGGTGGATCCTGGGTCCCTGGCGCTGTGAGGCAGCAGTGCTAACCACTGTGGCACCGTGCCGCCCTCGTGTCCCCCTGACGTCCTCACGGTATTTATCCCTCAGCCAATACAACTGAGAAATGGTGGCCTGGTCATCAGCGCACGGCTGTTGAGGGAGTTTGCTATGAGTAAATTGATTCTGGCATTTCCTGCCAGAATGACTACACTTAAAAGGTATTGGTTAGTTGCGAAGCCCTTTGGAAGATCTGGAAAGGGTGAAGGATATTCCGATATATAGATTAGGGGAGCCTGTCGCTATTGTACCAGAGAATGACTTAAACCCATTCAAATTCTTCCTCAACGTGCATCTCAATACCAGCTTGTAGTAATATGGCCTTTCAAGCTTGCCATAGACTGCCGAGTTCTCCTACTGAAAAAGCAGTGTTGTGCTGGTTGTTTAAACAGTACTATCATTATATACTATTAGACTGTCAAGAATCCTTTAGAATTCAATTTACCAGCACGCAATCTAGCCTACACAATAATTAGAAAAACAATATCCACAAAATATTACACCCGTACACATACTCAAAACCTTATTATTGCAAAACAGCAGGAAATACGCCAAGAAAATCACTCACCCAAAACCTGTGGCTTTGTTCCTGACCCCACACAACACCCCCCCCTCCCCCTCCCCCGAACTCTGATACTCCTCAATGGCCGCTAAGTTCAAAAGTGCGGCGGCTGCCTTCATGTAGTCATCGACGCATTCACATTTCAGACTCACATTTAGGTCAGGGGAACGGAGCCCAAAGTTTGTGTGAAATGTATGTGAAAGATACGGTGGTTAGCTCTGCTGCCTCACAGTGCCAGGGAGCCCGGGTTCGATTCCCGGCTTGGGTCACTCTCTGTGCGGAGTCTGCACATTGTCTGAAGTAAGTGATGTGAAGTTTATTTATTAGTGTCACAAGTAGGCTTACATTAACACTGCAATGAAGTTACTGTGAAAATCCCCCAGTCGCCCACACTCCGGCGCCTGTTCGGGTACACTGAGGTAGAATTTAGCACGACCAATGCACCCTAACCAGCACATCTTTCAGACTGTGGGAGGAAACCGGAGCACCCGGAGGGAAACCCACGCAGACACGGGGAGAATGTGCAGACTCTGCACAGACAGTGACCCAAGCCGGGAATCGAACCTGGGTCCCTGGCGCTGTGAGGCAGCAGCGCTAACCACTGTGCCACCGTATCGCCCACGCCCACGCCTTGCGTGGGTTGCCTCCGGATGCTCCAGTTTCCTCCCACAGTCCAAAAGACGTGCTGGTTAGGCGCAATGGCTGTGCTAAATCCTCCCTCAGTGTACCCGAACAGGTGCCAAAGTTTGGCGACCAGGGGGGATTTTCACAGTAACTTCATTGCAGTGTTAATGTAAGTCAACCTGTGACACAATCCCGTTATGTGGAATTTGAATTCCATAAAAAAATCTGGAATTAAGAATCTACTGATGACCATGAAACCATTGTCGGAAAAACCCATCTGGTTCCCTTTCGGGAAGGAAATCTGCTGTCCTTACCCGGTCTGGTCTACATGTGGCTCCAGAGCCACAGCAATGTGGTTGACTCTTATACTGTCCTCTGAACAAGGGCAACTAGGGATGGGCAATAAATGCTGGCCAGTCAGCAAAGTCCATGTCCCACGGATGAATAAGAAAACAACTAAACTTTAAAATGATGGCCTGGTGGCAGTGATTAGCTTTGCTGCTTCACAGCGCCAGGGATGCGGGTTCATGTTTAAGTATTTTAATTCTTAGAATCTCTACAACACATAAACAGGCCATTCGGCCCATCGAGTCTGCACTGACCACAATCCCGCCCAGGCCCTATCCCCATATCCCTACATATTTACCCACTAATCCCTCTAACCTACGCATCCCAGGACACTAAGGGTAATTTTAGCATGGCCAATCAACCTAACCCGCACATCTTTGGACTGTGGGAGGAAACCGGAGCACCCGGAGGAAACCCACGCAGACACGGGGAGAATGTGCAAACTCCACACAGACAGTGACCCAAGCCGGGAATTGAACCCAAGTCCCTGGAGCTGTGAAGCAGCAGTGCTAACCACTGTGCTACCGTGCCGTGTTTAATTGGTAAACATTGTGCCAATTCCTTTTGTTGTATTCTAACTGCGTTCTTAAATAAAGTTTGTTTTCATAAAACTACCCAGTTGGGTCAATTGGCTCATATTTTGTGCTCACGCTCATAAGACCATAAGATATAGGAGCAGAATTAGGCCACTCGGCCCATCGAGTCTGCTCCGCCATTCAATCATGGCTGATATTTTTCTCATCCCCATTCTCCTGCCTTTTCCCCATAACCACTGATCCCCTTATTAATCAAGAACCTATCTATCTCGGTCTTAAAGACACTCAATGACCCGGCCCCCACAGCCTTCTGCGGCAAAGAGTTCCACCGATTCACCACTCTCCGGCTGAAGAAATTCCTCCTCATCTCTGTTTTGAAGGAGTGGGGGGGGGACAATATTGTGGGTGTCCCGGGCTGCCCAGTGGTTGAGCTGGCCAGTGGTTGAGCTGGCCAGTGGTTGAGCTGGCCAGTGGTTGAGCTGGCCAGTGGTTGAGCTGGCCAGTGGTTGAACTGGCCAGTGGTTGAGCTGGCCAGTGGTTGAGCTGGCCAGTGGTTGAGCTGGCCAGTGGTTGAGCTGGCCAGTGGTTGAACTGGCCAGCAAACGGGAGGTTGACAGTTCGGGACCACTGCGGCTGTGCAGAGGTCTGCTGGTTTCATTGGGTGATAGGCCCCGCCTCCTGAAATTTAATGATAGTCACCCTAGTGGCCTCTGCATTGCACAGAGTGTGGGAGATTCTTGTCTGAACTCCCACTGGAAAAACCAGTGTGAATTAGAACATAGAAACATAGAAAAACGACAGCACAAAACAGGCCTTCGGCCCCACAAGTTGTGCCGAACATATCCCTACCTTCTCGGCCTACCTATAACCCTCCATCCTATTAAGTCCCATGTACTCATCCAGGAGTCTCTTAAAAGACCCGATTGAGTTTGCCTCCACCACCACTGACGGCAGCCGATTCCACTCGCCCACCACCCTCTGTGTGAAAAACTTCCCCCTAACATTTCCCCTGTGCCTACCCCCCAGCACCTTAAACTTGTGTCCTCTCATAGCAGCCATTTCCACCCTGGGAAAAAGTCTCTGAGAGTCCACCCGATCTATGCCTCTCAACATCTTATATACCTCTATTAGGTCTCCTCTCATCCTTCGTCTCTCCAAGGAGAAAAGACCAAGCTCCCTCAGCCTATCCTCATAAGGCATGCCACTCAATCCAGGCAACATCCTTGTAAATCTCCTCTGCACCCTTTCAATCTTTTCCACATCCTTACTGTAATGAGGCGACCAGAACTGAGCACAGTACTCCAAGTATCACTCCAGTTTTCCTGCGAATTCGACACTTAGAATTCTTTTGGGAGAATTCCGCCCTCAAGTGTTTCCGCTTATGGGACAATCTCGAACAAGAGATCACAGGTTTAGGTTGAGAGGCGGTAGGTTTAAAACTGAGATGAGGAGGAACTACTTCTCACAGAGGGGGGCGAATGTGTGGAACTCGCTGCCCCATAGCGCGGGGGAGTCTGAATCATGGAATGGGCGGCATGGTGGCACAGCGGTTAGCACTGCTGCCTCACAGCGCCAGGGACCCGGGTTCGATTCCCGACTCGGGTCACTGTTTGTGTGGAGCTTGCACGTCACCTCCCCCCGCCCCCCCCCCTCACCCCCCCGCCCCCCCCCCCCCCCCGTGTTCTGCGTGGGTTTCGTCCGGGTGCTCCGGTTTCCTCCCACAGTCCAAAAATGTGCGGATTAGGTTGGATTGCCTAAGATAAATTGCCCCTTCAGATCAGAGGGATTAGGAGGGTAAATATACGGGGATAGGATCCTGGGTGGGATTGTTATCGGTGCAGGCTTGATGGGCCAAATGGCCTCCTTCTGCACTGAAGATCCTATGAATGATTTCAAGAGGGAGATGGACATATTTCTCATAGAAAACGGGAAAAAGGGATGTGGGGAAGAGGTGGGGAGGTGGATTTGAGACCAGGGAGAGATCAGCCATGATCTGATTGAATGGCGGAGCAGGCTCGAAGGGTTGAAGTTGCCGACTTTTGAATGGACCTACCTTGCATTAAGCTGATCTTTCTCTACACCCTAGCTATGACTGTAACACTTGCATTCTCTCCTTTCCTTCTCTATGAACAGTATGCTTTGCCTGTACAGCGCGCAAGAAACAATACTTTTCACCATATCCCAATACATGTGACAATAATAAATCAAGCTATATAAGACCCTCGTCAGCTATATAAGACGCTCGCCAGACCCCACTTGGAGTACTGTGCTCAGTTCTGGTCGCCTCACTATAGGAAGGATGTGGAAAAGATTGAAAGGGTGCAGAGGAGATTTACAAGGATGTTGCCTGGATTGAGTGGCATGCCTTATGAGGATAGGCTGAGGGAGCTCGGTCTTTTCTCCTTGGAGAGACGAAGGATGAGAGGAGACCTAATAGAGGTGTTTAAGATGTTGAGAGGCATAGATCGGGTGGACTCTCAGAGGCTTTTTCCCAGGGTGGAAATGTCTGCTACGAGAGGACATGGGTTTAAGGTGCTGGGGGGTAGGTACAGGGAAATGTTAGGGGGAAGTTTTTCACACAGAGGGTGGTGGGCGAGGGGAATCGGCTGCCGTCAGTGGTGGTGGAGGCAAACTCAATCGGGTCTTTTAAGAGACTCCTGGATGAGTACATGGAGCGTAATAGGATGGAGGGTTATAGGTAGGTCTAGAAGGTAGGGATGTGTTCGGCACAACTTGTGGGGCCGAAGGGCCTGTTTGTGCTGTAGTTTTTCTATGTTCTAAATCAAAATACTTCTGTTTCTCTGTTCCTACGTTTCACCTGAAGGACATGAGGGCTCGACAAAGATGTAATGAGGCATTAAAGAAAGTCTTTTTTTTACTTGTTCCTCTCCTGACTCGGGGGCGCGGGGTGAGGGGGGCGGGGGGAGGCAAACAGCTTGGATCGTACCATGCTCACAGATGAAGAAATATGGAGCCAGAAGCGAACAACCTCCCACAAAAGGTGCGTGCTCTGTAATGACCTGTTCCGAGACGCCCAGAAGTGTCCATCAGAGAGGCTTCCAGACTGAAAAGCCTCCACGGAACTGACTTCACTTTTATTTAAACAGAGCTGCCAATAGGGTGGCGCCCATTGAAGAGGAGTGTGAACGGTACAGAGTTAGCTTGTCCCCTTGCGAGTGGAAAGCACAGACACCAAATCAATGGCCTCATTGTATTCTCTCCTCAATCCCCCTGTCCTAACGGCAGCAAAATGTTCCAAACTGTTTATTTTCCCAAGGGGCAGGGCACACTGCGCTCACTCTCTGTAGCTTATCTGGGCATCCCTGTTTTCTCTTTCCCCGAATTACCGCTGCTCTCTGCAGCCTCACAATTCTCTGTTCAACGAGGCTGTTCCTCCAAAAATGAGAAAAATTGACCCTTACGGCGGGATTTTCCGACCTCGCTCGTCCCGAAACCTGTAAAATCCCGCCTGAGGTCAACAGGTCTTTCCATGGTCCGCCTCCCGCCCGCTCCGATTCCCGTGGCGGGTGAGGCGGTAAAATTTCGGCCCTTAACGTGACTATCCCGACAACTCCTGCAGGGCAGAAGGAGGCCATTTGGCCCATCGAGTCTGCACTGACCACAAGGCAGCTCACCACCACCTTCTCAAGGGCAACTAGGGATGGGCAATAAATGCTGGCCTAGCCAGCGACGCCCATGTCCCACGAAAGAATATTAATATTTTTTAAAATCCCACCCAGACCTTATCCCCATAACCCCACTTACTTACCCTGCTAATCCCCCCTGACACTAAGGGTCAATTTAGCACGGCCAATCCACCTAACCGGCCAGACTGTGGGAGGAACCAGAGCAACCGGAGGAAACCCACGCAGACACGGGGAGGACGTGCAGACTCCACACAGACAGTGACCAGAGGCCGGGGTTGAACCCAGGTCCCTGGCACTGTGAGGCAGCAGTGCTAACCCACTGTGCCACCGTGCCACCCTGAGGGCAGGGTTTCTGCTCCTGATCCGACTGGGAATTGGGAACATGTCCCCCTTTTCGCCTTCTGGTCCTGTGGATACTTACCTGCACTAGAATGTTGGTTAAGTCAAAGAGTGGCATGGTGATTAGTGGTTGGCACTGATGCCTCACAGCGCCAGGGACCTGGGTTCGATTCCCGGTTTGGGTCACTGTCTGTGTGGAGTTTGTACGTTCTCCCCGTGTCTGCGTGGGTTTCCTCCAGGTGCTCCGGTTTCCTCCCACAGTCCAAAGATGTGCGGGTTAGGTGGATTGGCCATGCTAAATTAACCCCAGTGCCAAGGGGATTAGCTGGGTAAATATGAGGGGTTAGGGGAATAGGGCCTGGGTGGGATTGTGTCCGGTGCAAGCTCAATGGGCCGAAAGGCCTCATTCTGCCCTGTAGAGAATCTATGATTCTGCTGCCTCACAGCGCCAGGGACCCGGGTTCGATTCCCGGCTTGGGTCACTGTCTGTGTGGAGTCTGCACGTTCTCCCCGTGTCTGCGTGGGTTTCGTCTGGTTGCTCCGGTTTCCTCCCACAGTCTGAAAGATGTGTGGGTTAGGTGGATTGACTATGCTAAACTGCCCCTGAGTGGCCGGGGGACTAGCTGGGGTAAATGCATGGGGTTACGGGGATAGGGCCTGGGTGGAGACTCGATGGGCTGAATGGCCTCCTTCTGCACTGTAGGGATTCATGAAGACAGCACTAAAGAACATCTTGGTGAACCTCCTTTGCACTCTCCCCAAAGCATCCACGTCCTTCTGGTAGCGACCAGAACTGCACGTTCCAAATGCGGCCTAGCTAAAGTTACACACAGAAAGAAAGGCAGAAAAATAAATCCAGTCGGAGTGTTACAGGAACCCGTCCTGTAAAGGCGGGGGGTGGGACGGGCGGTTTCCTTTTTGCAAGCAGGGTTCTAGGCCTCTGCAGACGCATCTGGGGCAGCCAAGGGTTAACCAGCTGTGCAGCCTTCAGCTGGACATACTTAAATGCCTCTCATTCCTGGTTGCTAATTGAATTAAGACTTTGGACAGCTCTCCGCCGGCAAACTCCGATGCCATGGAGCGGTGGAGTGGCCGGGCTTGGTGTTTCTCACTGCCCACCCCTCCCACACACACACACACACCATGGCCACCCCCGCGACCCTGCGAGAGAAATAAATCATCGGGCGGCACAGACAGGAAAGGAAGAACATTTCCCAGCCTTCTTCCCCAATTGGAAAGGCTGGGAGAAGAGGAGGAGGAGGGGGGGGGGGGGGGGGGGGGGCGAGGGAGGTGGGCGGCGGGGGGGGGAGGTTTGCAATCTGGGGAAAGAAGGCTGTGCTTTGCAGGGGAGCTGCCACATGAAGGAACTTCCTTTACTTTGCCTGGTTAGTCACCTTGCAAGCGCAGCAAGGCTGCGATGATTGATTACACAGGAGAGGAGTGTTGCTTCTTATTGTTCTTTTGACTTTGAACTCTAACCTGCTGGTGTGTGGAGCGCCTGGAACTTACTTTCCGCTGTTTGGCAGTGGTGGGAGAGGGAGGGGGTTGGGGGAGGGTGGGAGGTGGCGGGGGGGGGGGGGTAGAGGGGCTGGATGGGGAAGGGGATGGGTGTTGAGGGTGGGGGTGGGAACAAGACCTGAGCAAGCTTTAGGGTTATCGCGTCCCATCAGAGATTTCTCTCTCTCTTGCTGCTGCCGTTAGCATCAGATAAATGTGGCTCCTGGATTTTACCAGGCCCTGGTCCCTGGTTGGATTCTCCGAGAAGGGGAACAAAAACAGTTTGGAGCAGTATTCCTATTTCTCTGTTTCGCTGGTTTACAGGGGCTAAGTTGCCCCTTTTTGTCCCGGGATGCGTAGGTTAGAGGGATTAGCGGGCTAAATACGTGGGGTGACGGGGATAAGGCCTGGGTGGGATTGTTGTCGGTGCAGGCACGATGGGCTGAATGGCCTCCTTCTGCACTGAAGGGATTCTATGATCCTATGATGTTCCATTTTCAAGTATACAAGACCAGTTCAGATCAGTATTCTCATTTCCTGTTTTACTGGTGTTCCATTTTAAAGTATACAAGATTTGGCCATGCTAAATTGCCCCTTAGTGTCCCAGGATGTGCAGGTTAGGTGAATTAGCCATACTGAATTGTCCCTTAGTGTCCAAAATGTGCAGGTTAGGTGGATTGGCCATGCGAAAGTGCCCCTTAGTGTCCCAGGATGTGCAGGTTAGGTGGATTGGCCATACTAAATTGCCCCTTAGTGTCCAAAGATGTGCAGGTTGGGTGGATTGGCCATGCTAAATTGCCCCTTAGTGTCCAAAGATGTGCAGGTTAGCTGGATTGGCCATGCTAAATTGCCCCTTAGTGTCCAAAATGTGTAGGTTAGGTAGATTGGCCATGCGAAAGTGCCCCTTAGTGTCCAAAGATGTGCAGGTTGGGTGGATTGGCCATGCTAAATTGCCCCTTAGTGTCCAAAGATGTGCAGGTTCATAGATTCATAGAATTCATAGAAACCCTACAGTGCAGAAGGAGGCCATTCGGCCCATCGAGTCTGCACCGACCACATTCCCACCCAGGCCCTACCCCCACCCCCACCCCCACCCCCACATATTTTACCCGCTAATCCCACTAACCTACACATCCCAGGACTCTAAGGGGCAATTTTTTTAACCTGGCCAATCAACCTAACCCGCACATCTTTGGACTGTGGGAGGAAACCGGAGCACCCGGAGGAAACCCACGCAGACACGAGGAGAATGTGCAAACTCCACACAGACAGTGACCCGAGCCGGGAATCGAACCCGGGACACTGGAGCTGTGAAGCAGCAGTGCTAACCACTGTGCTACCGTGCCGCCCTCCACTGTGCTACCGTGCCGCCCTGGATTGGCCATGCTAAATTGCCCCTTAGTGTCCAAAATGTGTAGGTTAGGTAGATTGGCCATGCGAAATTGCCCCTTAGTGTCCCAAGATGTGCAGGTTATGGGGATTAGCGGGGTAAATATGTGGATTTATGGGGATAGGGCGGGGGATGGGCCTCGGGTGGAAGCTGTGACGGAGAGTCAGTGCAGATTCGATGGGCCGAATGGCACGATAGGGATTCTATAAAGAGACCAGAAAATTCCCGCCTCACAAATGAGAAGGAAGGCAGAATGAGAAAGTTGGGAGCGGTATTCCTTTCGCCGAGAGTGCGCAATCAGTCGGGGCTTGTAAATAAGTGACACAGGGGATAACTAATTAATTTGATTAATTTTAAATAAAGGCCCCCCCCCCCTTCTCCCCCCCCCCCCCCCCCCCAGACTGTGAACTGCCAGAATGGAGGTTTTAACGAGGTTCACACAGATTTGTAAACCCGAATGTTTGATTGATTATAGGATTGGGGAGTTGCTCGCTCTCCCTCTCTCTCTCTCTCTGTTCTGAAGATTAGCTAAGAAGTCTGTGTTTTTCTTGGCTCTGCTGTGTTGAAGTTTGATTACTTCAGAGACACAGTTCGGGACCCGTTACCCTTGACCCTTTTCAAAACACTGCTCTCAGGAAAGACTCTTAATGACATTCCCTTATGCAAGAGGCCTCTGGTAATACGTGAAGCAGTGTCACTAGCCGTCTGTAGCAAGGCACTAATTATAATGGCTAAGGAATAAAAACTTTCAGATTCTGACACGCATGTATTAACTCAACTCCCTCTCCAGACTACAGTAGCATCCCACCTCCCCCCTCCACCACCGCGCACCCCCCTCCCCCCCTCCGCCACACACTAGGCCCCAAATCCTTGCCAACCGCATTTTAACATTGGGTGGCACAGTGGCACAGTGGTTAGCACTGCTGCCTCACAGCGCCAGGGAGGCCAGGTTTGATTCCCGGCTTGGGTCACTGTCTGTGCGGAGTCTGCACGTTCTCCCCCGTGACAGCGTGAGTCTGCCAGGCGAAATTCAAATTCAAGAAAAATCTGTAATTGGAAAGACTAATGGTGGCCGCCGGGGTGCTTCTGTTGTGGCTCTCACGTTCACCTCACTTGTAGAAAGTACCCGGTTCAAAACCGGCCAGAAACATTATAGAATCCATGCATCATAGATTCCCTACAGTGCAGAAGGAGGCCATTCGGCCCATCGAGCCTGCACCGACCACAATCCCACCCAGTCCCTATTCCCCATAACCCCACGTATTTACCCCACTAATACTTAGGGGCAATTTAGCATGGCCATTCCACCTAACACGGACATCTTTGGAGTGTGGGAGGAAACTGGAGCGCCCGGAGGAAACCCACGCAGACACGGGGGAATGTGCAGACTCCGCACGGACAGTGACCCGAGCCGGGAATCGAACTCAGGTCCCTGGGGCTGTGAGGCAGCGGTGCTGACCACTGTGCCACCATCATGAATTTGGGTTAAGAAAGATCCCATGGGGACCACAGTCCTGGATGAATTAGTACCTTCAGGAGAAGGTGGAAGGAAATCAGTAGGCAAGGGAGGTGTGATGTGATGTGTATGTGTGTATGGGTGTGTGTGAGTGTGTGTGTGCATGTATGTGTATTTGTGTGTGTATTTGTGTGAGTGTATGTGTGTGCATGTATGTGTGCATGTGTGTAGGGTGGGGGGGGGAGCGGAGGGGGGTGGTAGGGGGCAGGTGGAAGCGGGGAGGGGGGATGGTGATTGGTGGAGGATAAGTCCCAGCCAGTGTTGAACTGTAAATAGATGCAGCGGGAGTTGGTGGTTTGCTGTTGTTTTAGAAGTTGTTACCTCACAACCTGAAGCCAGCCAAAAAAAGGAAATGTATCTGAAAGGTCTCATTCATCCAGTTCTTTTTAAAGAGATCAACGCTTCCTTCCCTTAAATATAAACTTGTCGCTGGTTTGAAACCTGTTTGGAACTTTCCGAGTCGGAATTTTTTTGCATCCGATTACACCCCACCCCCCACTCACACACCGCCCCTCCCCCCCGCGCACCCCCCACATCCTCTCATCTACACTGAAAGTATCCCAGATTTTCCAAATGTGGACACTCCTACCTCTCGTTCTCACTGCAGACGTAAATCTCAGACCCCACCCCCCCGCTCCCAGTTAGCTCCAGATTTCTGCTATTGCCCCGGGGTCGGATATGCAAGTCGGGAGGGACACCCCCCGCCCCCCCCCCCCCCCCCCCGCCCCGCAATTCCCAAGTTAACCCCCTCCTTTGCGAGAGCCTGAAGGTATTGGTTGGGATTTTAAATCACAAAAGGCGAGCATGTAAATGCAGCAGGTGACGGGGAAAGTAAACGGAATGTTGGCCTTTATTTTACAGGGAATGAAGTTTAAAGTTTATTTATTAGAGTCACAAGTGGGCTTACATTAACACTGCAATGAAGTTACTGTGAAAATCCCCTGGTCGCCACACTCCGGCGCCTGTTCGGGTAACACTGAGGGAGAATTTAGCACGGCCAATGCGCCCTAACCAGCACGTCTTTCGGACTGTGGGAGGAAACCGGAGCACCCGGAGGAAACCCACGCAGACACGGGAAGAATGTGCAGACCCCGCACAGACGGTGACCCGAGACCAGGAATCGAACCTGGTTCCCTGGCGCTGTGCGGCAGCAGTGCTAACCCACTGTGCCGCCCTGACACCCTCTATAGGGAGGTCTTGCTAAAACTTTACAAGGCACTAGTTATACCACACCTGGAATACTGGGAGCAGTTTTGGTCCCCGTTTCTAGGGAAAAATATACTGGCATTGGAGACAGTCCAGAGAAGGTTCACTGGATTGATCCCGGGTATGGAGAGATTTTCTTCCGAGGAGAGGTTGAGTAGGTTGGGTCTGTACTCATTGGAGTTTAGAATGTCTCACCTTTTTGAGACATGTCGAATTCTCAGGGGGCATTGACAGGGTAGATGCTGAGAGGTTGTTTCCCCTTGTGGGGGAGTCTAGGACCAGACGGCATAATCTCAGAATAAGGGGGTCACCCATTTCAGACAGAGATATGGGGGGAATTTCTTCTCCCAGAGGAGAGTGAATCTGCGGAATTCTTTCCCGCAGAGGGCTGTGGAGGCTGGGGCGTTAAGTAAGTTCAAGGCTGAGACGGACAGATTTTTAATCAGTCAGGGAATCGAGGGTTATGGGGATAAGACGGGAAAGTGGAGTTGAGGATTATCACATCAGATCAGTCATGATCTCACGGAATGGCTGAGCAGACTCAATGGGCCGAATGGCCTAATTCTGTTCCTACATCTTATGGTCTAACTGCATTATCTTGGATTGGAACCACAAATGGAATCACAGGGAGATATATATATATATACACAGTGTATATCCAGATATGTACAGTGCACAAGAAGGCCATTCAGCCCATCGTGTCTGACCCAGTTCTCCTTTGGGGGCAATCCGAAATGACCCCTCTATCCCATTCTCTCCCTGCGGACACGTTTCCTCATCTGCTTTGCGTGCTTATTCACAGATCCCTTAGAGGAGCATTGGTCCCTGTCTCCACCAACCCCTCGGCAAAGCACCACGGGGTCCTTGGGTGGCTATCTCTTGAGTAACCATTGAAGCCAAATCTGACATGTGTCTCCTGCTCTGTCCAAGGCGGCAAGGAACTACAAACGGTCATGAACGAAGTCCAGTCCATCACGCAAACCAGCCTCCCATCCATTGACTCTGTCTACACTTCCCGCTGCCTCGACAAAGCAGCCGGCATAATCAAGGACCCCACACGCGCCAGACATTCTCTCTTCCACCTTCTTCCGTCGGGAAAAATGATACAAAAGTCTGAGGTCACGTACCAACCGACTCAAGAACAGCTTCTTCCCTGCTGCCGTCAGACTTTTGAATGGATCCACCTCACATTAAGTTGATCTTTCTCTACACTCTAGCTATGGCTGTAACACTGCATTCTGCACCCCTCTCCTTTCCTTCTCTATGAATGGTATGCTTTGTCTGCATAGTGCGCAAGAAACAATACTTTTCACTGTATCTGGGTACATGTGACAATAATAAATCAAATCAAATCAACGGCACCGAGTTGAGGGAGCTTTACCCTGAACCGTGTCTTCATAGAATCCCAACAGTGCAGAAGGAGTCCATTTTGCCCATCAAATCTGCACCAATCACAATCCCACCCAGGTTCTATCCGCATAATCCCATGCATTTACCCTAGCTAGTCCCCGACACTGATGAGCAATTTAGCATGGCCAACCCACCTAACCTGCACATCGTTGGACACTAAGGGGCAATTTAGCATGGCCAATCCACCCAACCTGCACATCTTTGGACTGTGGGAGGAAACCGGAGCACCCGGAGGAAACCCACGCAGACATGGGGAGAAAGTGCAGACTCCGCACAGACAGTTGACCCAAGCCAAGAATCGAACCCGGGTCCCTGGCGCTGTGAGGCAGCAGTGCTAACCACTGTGCCGCCGTGCCTTGCCTAGGAGCTTTGGAAGATAGGAACAGGACTAGGTCGTTCACATCCTTGAGCCTTTAGGCTTTTCAGTCAGAGGAAGGCTCAAATCGATTTAAGTGCTTTGATTCCGTAACCCTTAACACCGTGCCTAACCAAAAACAAAATCTATCAGTCAGCATTGAAGTTTTTAATCGATGCCCCCCTCCCCCCCTGCCCCCCCTCCCCCTCCTCCCCCTCTCCCCACCCCCGCCTCAACAGTTTTCGGGGGAAATGTTTCTTTTTGTGCTTCTTGACATGATTCCCCCAACCCCCAAACTACCCAGCTCCAATGCCGGGGTGGCATAGTGGCACAGTGGTTAGCACTGCTGCCTCACAGCGCCAGGGACCTGGGTTCCATTCATGGCCTTGGGTGACTGTCTGTGTGGGGTTTGCATGTTCTCTCACGTGTCTACGTGGGTTTCCTCCGGGTGCTCCGGTTTCCTCCCACAGTCCAAAGATGTGTAGATTAGATAGATTGGCTATGCTAAATTGCCCTTTAGTGTCCAAAAATGTGCAGGTTCAGTAGATTGGCCATGTTAAATTGTCCCTTAGTGTCCAAAGATGTACAGGTTAGGTGGATTGGCCATGCTAAATTGTCCCTTAGTGTCCAAAGATGTACAGGTTAGGTGGATTGGCCATGCTAAATTGTCCCTTAGTGTCCAAAGATGTGCAGGTTAGGTGGATTGGCCATGCTAAATTGCCCCTTAGTGTCAGGGGGATTAGCTAGGGTGAATGCGTGGGGTTATGGGGATAGGGCCTGGGTGGGATTGTGGTCAGGGCAGACTCGAACGGCCGAATGGCCTCCTCTTGAACTGTCGGGATTCTACAATTGAGGTTTGACCCCCTTGTTCTGCACTCTGGAGATGAGGGCTGGAATTTTCCGGATCTCACAAGCCCAGCCGACCAGCGAGCTTGGGGAACTTGGCGCTCGGCTGGAGAATCCCAGCTGCGGGTGTGGTCGGAGAATCCCAGCCAAGATTCACCCGCCCAATTCAATTAAATCCTTTAATCGTCTCGGAAATCTCGGTGACATCAGTCCTTAATCTTCCTGCCCTGACGGAATGCAAGTCTGGGCTCTGCAAGCGATCCTCATTATTGTTAATAATTTGATCTCCTGAGTTATGTGGTCTCGGCTGGGAGAATAACAAAGAGCGTCACTCTCACTGGTGGGAAAAGGAAACAAGCCATTGCCACTGTTCAGTACCTCAGGGAACACAGAAAAAATAGGGTGGGATACTGATTCAAAAACAAGACTCCACCATCTTGAACGGAAGCTCAAAATGACCCCGAGGCTCAGCCTTACCCCTCTGCCTGACACACCCTTGGACTTGTTCAGTTAAGTGCTGACATCTGTTTAGAAATGAGGAGGGTCTCGCCCGTTTGAAATTGAGGTGAGGCGAAATTCCATCCTCCGGGAGGGCGGTGAGTCTCCGGAACTCTATTTCCAGAAAGGCGGTGGAACCAGAGCCTTCGAGGCAGAGGTTTGGCATGGCGATTAGCACCGCTATCTCACGGCGCTAGGGACCCAGGTTCGATTCCGGCCTCGGGTCACTGTTTGTGTGGAGTCTGCACATTCTCACCACCCCCGTGTCTGCGTGGGTTTCCTCCGGGTGCTCCGGTTTCCTCCCACGGGTTAGGTGGATTGGCCATGCCAATTGTCCCTAAGTGTTCAAAAGATGTGCAGGTTATGTGAACTGACCATGCTAAATTATCCCTAAGTGTTCAAAAGATGTGCAGGTTAGGTAGATTGGCCATGCTAAGTTGCCCCTTAGTGTCCTAAGATATGCAGGTTAGGTGGATTAGCCATGCTAAATTGCCCCTTAGTGCTCTAAGATGTGCAGGTTAGGTGGATTGGCCGTGCTATATTTCTAGGGTTACTGTGTAAGATGTGATTTTGGAGAGTGGGTGCAGACTTGATGGGCCGAATGGCCTTCTTATGTCCTGTGGGGATTCTATGTTCCTATGGAGGTGGATAGATTCTTGTTGAGCAAGGCGGTGTTGGGGGAGTGGTGTGTGGTGGTGGTAGATTATCGGAAAGGTGGGAGGCGAGATGCTGATTTGAGGTTACAATTAGATCAGCCTTGATCTTATTAAATGGTGGAGCAGGCTGGAGGGGGCAGAATGGCCTACTCCCTGCTCCTTGTGCGTACTGTCAATTGGCACAGCTTACTCTCACGCTGTCCGTCAGCCGCTAGGCCGGAACCAGCCACTTGCTTTCAGCTTCCAGCCTGGGGCTGTTGACCCAAGCCTGCCCCGCATGGCCGGCGTTGGCATCACTTGAGGCTGGGAAGGGCAGGGATCAGGCCCGACGGGTGAGCTGAGGCCCAACTCAAGGGAGAAGGCCCGGGAGCGAATCTGATCAGATCCGGTTTCGAGTGTTTTCTCTTCCAAGTGGCTTCCGAGATAAAAAAGGACCCATTGTGTGTCCTCCAGTCTGAGCACCTGTCCACACTGCCGCCATTGCCAACTTTGCAACGGGATTCACATCAGTCCCTCGGCCAAGACAACACAGGCTCATTAAAGATGTTTCTGTCATGAATTAATGCGTCATTCCTCCAGGATTGTGAGTGGTAAGGCATTTCAGTTTCTTATTCCTCGGGCTGTCAATCCTTTGATTTGATTTATTATTGTCACATGTATTAACAAACAGTGACAAGTATTGTTTCTTGCGCGCTATACAGACAAAGCATGCCGTTCATAGAGAAGGAAAGGAGAGAGTGCAGAATGTAGTGTTACAGTCATAGCTAGGGTGTAGAGAAAGATCAACTTAGTGCGAGGTAAGTCCATTCAAAAGTCTGACAGCAGCAGCAGGGAAGAAGCTGTTCTTGAGTCGGTCGGTACGTGACCTCAGACTTTTGTATCTTTTTCCCAAAGGTGGAAGAGAGAATGTCCGGGGTGCGTGGGGGTCCTTTATTATGCCGGCTGCTTTGCCGAGGCAGCGGGAAGTGTAGACAGAGTCAATGGATGGGAGGCTGGTTTGCGTGATTGTTTAGGCTACATTCACGACCTTTTGTAGTTTCTTGTGGTCTTGGGCAGAGCAGGAGCCCATACCAAGCTGTGATACAACCAGAAAGAATGCTTTCTATGGTGCATCTGTAAAAGTTGGTGAGAATCATAGCTGACATGCCAAATTTCCTTAGTCTTCTGAGAAAGTAGAGGCGTTGGTGGGGCTTTCTTTGGGTTCTCCAAAAGAAAAATCACAGTCGGAATTCTTCGATCTCGCATGCCTCCCCCCCCCCATTACACTGCCAACCAGAACGGCACGGTGGCACGGTGCTCAGCATTGCTGCCTCACAGCGCCAGGGAGCCGGGTTCGATTCCCAGTTTGTCTGTGCGGAGTCTGCACACTCTCCCCCGTGTCTGCGTGGGTTTCCTCCGGGTGCTCCAGTTTCCTCCCACAGTCCGAAGGACGGTTAGGCGCATTGGCCGTGCTAAATTCTCCTTCAGATTCACGAGATTGATTCTGGAGTTTATGAGGAGCGACTGAGTAGACTGGGGCTATACTCATTGGAATTCAGAAGAATGAGGGGAGATCTTATAGAAACATATAAGATTATGAGGGGAATAGATAAGATAGAAGCAGGGGAGTTGTTTCCACTGGCGGGTGAAACTAGAACTAGGGGGCATGGCCTCAAAATAAGGGGGAGCAGATTTAGGACTGAGTTGAGGAGGAACTTCTTCACCCAGAGGGTTGTGAATCTGTGGAATTCCCTGTCCAGTGAAGCAGTTGAGGCTCCCTCATTGAATGTTTTTAAGGCAAGGATAGATACATTTTTGAACAGTAAAGGAATTAAGGGTTATGGTGAGCGGGCGGGTAAGTGGAGCTGAGTCCACGAAAAGATCAGCCATGATCTTATTGAATGGCGGAGCAGGCTCGAGGGGCCAGATGGGCCTACTCCTGCTCCTAGTTCTTCTGTTCTTATGTACCCGAACAGGTGCAGGTGTGTCGCGATGAGGGGATTTTCACAGTAACTTCATTGCAGTGTTAATGTAAGCTTACTTGTGATTAATAAATAAGCTTTAAAAACTTTAAAACTGTAGAATGGAGAATTGGGACTGAGCATCCCCGCCACGGGGGGCGAGGTCGGAGATTCCGGGTCTGCAACCCTGCTGACTGCAGTCCAGTCACATGCTGGTCGGGAGGGAGGGAGGGAAGAGAGAAACCTTTCATTTGTATGGCGCCGTTCACAACCTCAGGGGATTCCGAAAAAGGAGAGTGGGTATTTCAATGGGGTATTTGTTCCCCCATCGGTGGGTTATCCCTATCTCAGACCCCATCTCCAGTAATCCACTTCCCAAACCTCGCCACATCCCTAACTCCTGCTCTCTCTCTCCTCCCTTTCCCCACTCTTCTGGTAGTGTGGCGACCAGAATCGAACGCTGTATTCCAAGGGTGGCCTAACTAAGGTTCCATAAACATCACTTGCCAATTTTTAAACTCAATGCCCTGACCGATGAAGGCAAGCATGCCGTATGCCACCTGCATTGCCACTTTCAGTGACATGACCACCTGTACACCCAGATCCCTCTACCCATCAATACTCTTAAGGGTTCAACCAAGTAATCTTTCCACTCTTCCTAAATACTGTAGCACCTCCAACTGTCGGGAGGGTCTAAACGCAAAGATGACATGTTCACATCGGCAGTTCCAATGGCAATGTGATCATAGGAATCTATAATGTGAGAAGTTGGTTGAAGGTTTATTTTATTAGTGTCACAAGTAGGCTTACATTAACACTGCAATGAAATTACTGCGCAAATCCCCGAGTCGCCACACTCCGGCGCCTCTGCGGGTAACACTGAGGGAGAATTTAACACGGCCAATGCATCTAACCAGCACGTCTTTCAGACTGCGGGAGGAAACTGGAGCGCCCGGAGGAAACCCACGCAGACACGGGGAGAATGTGCAGACTCCGCACAGACAGTGACCCAAGGCCAGGAATCGAACCCACTGTGCCACCGTGCCGCCCTAACGCTGAGGGACACACTAAAGCCTGGGGCAGCCGCCAATGAGCGGGGGGGGGGGGGGGGGGGGGGGGGGGGGGGGAGGCGGTGGCTGTCTAAGGCCTTTCAGCCACAGTGAGCTGAGTGGAGGGGAATTGGATAAAGCCCCCTTGGGCTGTATGACTCACACTGAATGGATACAGTGGGTATTACATGTATCACAATCGTATTGAAGCACCTCAGAGCGCAACTTGATCTACGTAGACAACTTAAGAGTCTAAGTTGCGTGGGTTTCCTCCGGGTGCTCCGGTTCCCTCCCACAGTCCGAAAGACGTGCTGGTTAGGGTGCATTGGCCGTGCTAAATTCTCC
>NW_027593042.1:32500-39935 GCF_964213995.1 Mustelus asterias
ATCTCTCTCTCCCTCCCTGCCTTATGCACTCCTCTATTCGTCTTAGCACACCCCGATAGATCACCCCTCAATCCTATGAACGTTTTTAATCGTTGTAAACAATAATGTAGGTGCTTATGTAATACCTTTAATGTAACAAAAGGCCCCAAGGTGCTTGGATCAAACAAACTTTGTCAGCGAGCCAAATTGTTTGTTGATTTACTGAGACGAGGAGAAATATCTTTATATAGAGTGTGGCGCATCTTTGGAATTCTTTACCCCAGAGGGATGTGGATCCAGGCAACTCAAGACACGGCTGCCAATGGTGGAGAGAAGGAAAATCAGCGATTCTTAAGAAGCTAGAATTCAGATGAGTGCAGATACCTTGGAGGGTGTTGGGGCTGGAGGCGGTTACAGAGGGATGCGAGGGAATAGGCCATGGAAGGATTTGGAAACAGCTGAACTGGGTGGCTCCTCAGTCCTACTGACTGAGGTGGTTGATGATTACCCCTCATTCTCAGAAACACCTCAGGTCCACCTCATCCCTCACCTGAGGGAGGTACCAGTCTTTCCCAAGTCCTTCAATTTTCACAGATGCACCATAGAAAGCATCCTTTCTGATTGTATCACAGCTTGGTATGGCTCCTGCTCTGCCCAAGACTGCAAGAAACTACAAAGGGGTTGTGAACGTAGCCCAGTCCATCACACAAACCAGCCTCCCATCCATTGACTCTGTCTGCACTTCCCGCTGCCTCAGGAAAGCAGCCAACGTAATCAAGGACTCCTCACACCCTGGACATTCTCTCTTCCACCTTCCTGCTCTGATCAAGACCACAAGAAACTACAAGGGGGTTGTGAATGTAGCCCAGTCCCATCACGCAAACCAGCCTCCCATCCATTGACTCTGTCTACACTTCCCGCTGCCTCGGCAAAGCAGCAAGCATAATCAAGGACCCCCACGCATCCCGGACATTCTCTCTTCTACCTTCTTCCATCGGGAAAAAGATACAAAAGTCTGAGGTCACGTACCAACCGACTCGAGAACAGCTTCTTCCCTGCTGCTGTCAGACTTTTGAATGGACCTACCTCCCATTAAGTTGATCTTTCTCTACACCCGAGCTATGACTGTAACACTACATTCTGCATCCTCTCCTTTCCTTCTCTATGAGCAGTATGCTTTGTCTGTATAGCGCGCAAGAAACAATACTTTTCACTGTATGTTAATACATGTGACAATAATAAATCAAATCAAACCCTGTGGTTTAACCCGACTTGAACTCCATTCACAGCCACTGTTCAATGGGTATAGCATCCGGTAGCTCCCCTTCACTGGAGTTAGCAGAGATTAAAGTTTATTTATTAATGTCACAACTAGGCTTACATTAACACTGCAGTGAAGTTACTGTGAAATTCCCCTCGTCGCCACACTCCGGCGCCTGTTCGGGTACACTGAGGGAGAATTTAGCACGGCCAATGCACCCTAACCAGCACGTCTTTTGGACTGTGGGAGGAAACCGGAGGAGGAAACCCACGCAGACACGGGGAGAATGTGCAGACTCCACACAGACAGTGGCCCAAGCCGGGAATCGAACCCGGGTCCATGGCGCTGAGAGGCAGCAGTGCTAACCACTGTGCCACCGTGCCGCACAGTGTGGCTGGCTCTTAACCGCCCTCTGAAAAGGCCTAACAGTCTTTCTCACATGGGCCAGTGATTAGGGACGGGGCAATAAATGCTGACCTATCCAGTGAGAGGAGGTCACGTCCCCCAGGGCCAAATAAACACTCTTCCAACTGCCATTGGCCAATTTGACACTGATCACGGCTTGAACTTTGAACTTTGCATGTGCCCAGCATGTCAAAGGAGGGGGATTCGTTTTAGAAACATGAAGGGTTGTGAACGTAGCCCAGTCCATCACGCAAACCAACCTCCCATCTGCTGACTCCACTCAGGCTTGGGTCACTGTCTGTGCGGAGTCTGCACATTCTCCCCCGTGTCTGCGTGGATTTCCTCCGGGTGCTCCGGTTTCCTCCCACAGTCCGAAAGACGTGCTGGTTAGGGTGCATTGGCCGTGCTAAATTCTCCCTCAGTGTTACCCGAACAGGCGCCGGAGTGTGGCGACTAGGGGATTTTCACAGTAACTTCATTCAAGGGCGGCACGGTGGCGCAGTGGTTAGCACTGCTGCCTCACAGCGCCAAGGACCTGGGTTCAATTCCTGGCTCGGATCACTGTCTGTGCGGAGTCTGCACGTTCTCCCCCGTGTCTGCGTGGGTTTCCTCCGGGTGCTCCGGTTCCGTCCCACAATCCAAAAGACGTGTTGGTCAGGGCGGATTGGCTATGCTAAATTCTCCCTCAGTGTACCCGAACAGGAGTATGGCGACTAGGGGATTCTCACAGTAACTTCATTGCAGTGTTAATGTAAGCCTACTTGTGACAAATAAAGAATAAATAAATAAAGAAAGTGACCCGAGGCGGTGGGATCGATCCCGGGTCCCTGAGGCAGCGGTGCCAACACACTGTGCTACCCAGGCTGTGTCCTCGCTGTTGAGATTTCACCCCAGCCACTCGCCACCCCCCACACACGCCAAACACCCCTCCATTCCCCCTTTCCCGAGGGGTTAGCTGTGCTGCCTCCTGCTCAGAGCCCGAAACTTGCCCCCTTCCTGCAGGATGGCGTACTGTCAGTCCGCACTGCCACACAGATCCCACGTGTGACTCAAGCCGTTTAAGGATACGGCCGGGGCTTTTGAGGTCAACCACACCTTCTCTCAGCTGTTGCTGCACAACTTGTTGGTGCCTGCATGTTGTGCAGTCAAACCTGCGCTTCCAGCAAGCTTTGTTGCCATGCCATTGAATTGGAGGTAAAATATCCTTCGGGGGAAGAAGGTTAGACAGATAGCAGCTAATTAATGTGCTCTGGGGTGTCCTTATCTGCTTATTACTGATTAGGTTCAAACAAGATTTAATCGCTTCCTATTCAATTAACCTTTACTCTAATCCCTTAAAGAGGGGAGATTGAGGGGGTGATGGTGGTCGAGATATTTAAATCGGGAGTCGATGGGCTTTGATCGCGTACTGGTGAAAAAGAAACAAGTTAAACCCTTAACGTCAGCCCTGACTCTGTCTTATCCCCACCAGCCAGGAGGTGAGAACGCCCGCTCCGCCCATGCGAGCGCCCAGATAAATACCACTGGGTGGCACAGTGGTTAGCACTGCTGCCCTCACAGTGCCAGGGACCTGGGTTCGATTCCCGGCTTGGGTCACCGTCTGCATGTTTTCCCCCCCTCCCCGCTTCCCCGTGGGTTTCCTCTGGGTGCTCCGGTTTCCTCCCACACTCAACAAGGGAGGGGCAATAAATGTTGGCCAGCGAGCGACGCCCATATCCCGTCAATGAATTTTTTTTTAAATGGAGTTATTGATTAATCACAGTGGGATAAATTCTTGTTTTGGTGGAACTCACGGCACGGTGGGTGGCACTACTGCCTCACAGTGCCAGGGGACCCGGGTTTGATGCCCGGCCTCGGGTCACTGTCAGTGTGGAGTTGGCACGTCCTCCCAGTGTCTGCGTGGGCTTCCTCTGGTTTCCTCCCACGGTCCGAAAGATGTGCTGCTTAGGGTGGATTGGCCGTGCTAAATTCTCCCTCAGTGTTACCCCAACAGGCACTGGAGTGTGGCGACCGGGGGATTTTCACAGTAACTTCACTGCAGTGTTAATGTAAGCTCACTCGTGACGCTAATGAATGAACAAGCCGTGGTTTTACAATGTGTCCTCATCTGGCAGCTGTACGAATTGGAATGATTTGCACCAGTTAGTTCAATATCAGCACCAATGTACATCCCCCTCTCCTGAGCTCTCAGTGCTTGGGTGGTGAGTGACATTGTGGGTTTGATTTTTTTTCCCCCCCTTTCGAGCTGCGTCCCACCACCGTGAAAGCACCAGGTGAGACACTCCCAACTCCCGGCACCGACAGAAAGAAAAGCTCTTTCCCTCCCTTTCACTGACCCAAATCTGTCACTCGAGCCCATCGCGAGCTGGTACCTGAATGAATGAACTCCCCAGCTGAGAAAAGATTTAACCCCTTCCCGCCGAGGCTGGCCCGCAACGCCTGACTTTCCTGGGCGTGTTGTCCCTTGGATGGCCTGACGGAGTAGAGAGGGGGAGTACAGCCCCACCCCCGCCGCCCACCTTGGCGCCCTGGAGAGGGCTTCCGACATCACGTGCTCTTGGTCGCCCTCTACTGAGAGCACAGGCCATCGCGGCAAGGGGCACCTGGACGTGAAGGAGAACATTGAGAGTTGGAGGTGGCACAGTGGTTAGCACTGCCGCCTCACTCGGGACCCGGGTTCGATTCCGGCCTCGGGTGACTGTCTGTGTGGAGTTTATGAACACCACAATGAAGTTATTGTGAAAATCCCCCAGTCGCCACACTCCGGCACCTGTTCGGGTACACCGAGGGAGAATTTAAGTTTCAGTTTATTTATTAGTATCACAAGTAGGCTTACGTTAACACTGCAATGAAGTTAGTGTGAAAATCCCCTAGTCACCACACTCCGGTGCCTGTTCGGGGATACTGAGGGAGTATTTAGCATGGCCAATGGGCCTAACCAGCACGGCTTTCAGACTGTGGGAGGAAACCGGAGCACTCGGAGGAAACCCACGCAGACACTGGGAGAACGTGCAGACTCCACACAGACAGTGACCCAAGCCGGGAATCGAACCTGGGTCCCTGGCACAGTGATAATCATAGAATCCCTACAGTGCAGAGGGAAGCCATTCGGCCCATCGAGTCCGCACCAACAACAATCCCACCCAGGCCCTATCCCCATGCATTTACCCTGCTAATCCCCAAGGGTCAATTTAGCACGGCCAATCCACCTAACCCGCGCATCTTTCGGACTGTGGGGAGAAACCGGAGCACCCGGAGGAAACCCACGCAGATACGGGGAGAATGTGCAAACTCCACATAGACAGTGACCCAAGCTGGGAATTGAATCATTAATTGGTTTCATGAAGGTGATAGATATATTTCTGATAAAAAGACCGGTTAAAGGGGAAGAGGTGGATTTGAGACCAGGGACAGATCAGCCATGATCTGATTGAATGGCGGAGCAGGCTCGAAGGGCTGAATGGCCTCCTTAGAATCCTAGAATCCCTACAGTGCAGAAGGAGGCCATTCGGCCCACCGAGTCTGCACTGACCACAATCCCATCTAGGCCTTATTCCCTCAACCCCGCACATTTACCCTGCTAATCCCCTGACACTAAGGGTCAATTTATCATGGCCAATCCACCGAACCCGCACATCTTTGGACTGTGGGAGGAAACCGGAGAACCCGGAGGAAACCCACGCAGACACGGGGAGAACGTGCAAACTCAACACAGACAGTGACCTAAGGCCGGAATTGAACCCGGGTCCCTGGCGCTGTGAGGCAGCAGTGCTAACCACTGTGCCACCCGAACATCTGCTCCTAACTCCTTCCTTTAAAATAAAATTAAAGGAATGAAGGGTGAGAGAATCTGACTTTCAAATGGTGGCTAATATCGGCACTCCCTGGTTCAATTGCCTCCTCCCATTTTCACCCACTTTATCTCAGTGCTGCACCTGCTCCCCACACCAAGTGTTAAACACAACTGGGAGATGAGATGTATATTTTGCTCAATTTATATGATCCTTTCACTTATTTTCCCCAGTGGCAAACCCTCTCGGCCGCAAGAGGAACAAGTTCAACTCGCTGGCAGAGGGGGGAAAAAAAAATATTGTGAGGCAATTGTGAAGGACGTAGATTCAAAGACGGAAATATCCAAAGAATCTGGTTGGACAGAAGCCAGGAAGTCAAAGTAACAAAGGGTGTTTTGTTTACATTGTGTCTCGAGTGAACAGAGAGACCAGCTCGTCTGAGCAGCCCCAACGTTGGGAGAGGGTTGTGTCTCGGAGTTCTGCGGGACGGGACACTGAACACTGTGGGGCAGAGGCCGCCTGAAGGCACGTTGAATGGGAGGAACGCTGGCTCGCCGCATCCTTCGGGGCTCGGCGCGCCTGCCGCCTGCTGTCTCGTTCCTCGCTCACAGGTGACGGGGAAAGGCCATTCAGTGATACCTGGGCTACAGGGCCGAATCTCCCACCATCCATTCCCCCCCACCACATTTCCACCAGCAATCGCCCCATCCCCACTGGGGCGCCACAGTGATTAGCACTGCTGCCTCAGAGCACCAGGGACCCGGGTTCAATTCCCGGCTTGGGGTCACTGTCTGTGTGGAGTTTGCACATTCTCCCCGTGTCTGCGTGGGTTTCCTCCGGGTGCTCCGGTTTCCTCCCACAGTCCAAAGATTTGCTGGTTAGGTGCACTGGCCGTGCTAAATTGCCCCTTAGTGTCAGGGGGATTAACTAGGGTAAATGTATGGGGATAGGGCCTGGGTGGGAGTGTTGTTGGTGCAGACTCGACGGGCCGATTGGCCACCTTCTGCACTGTAAGGGTTTCTACGATCTTCCCTCACCAATGGAAATTTAAAAGTCAGATTCTTCCCTGTCATAGAATCCCTACAGTGCAGAAGGAGGCCATTTGGCCCATCGAGTCTGCACTGACCACAATCCCACCCTGATCCTATTCCCGTAACCCCACACATTTACCCTGCTAATCCCCCTGACACTAAGGGGCAATTTATCATGGCCAATCCACCTAACCCGCACGTCTTTGGACTGTGGGAGGAAACCGGAGCGCACGGAGGAAACCCACGCAGACACGGGGAGAATGTGCAAACTCCACACATTCCCTGAGCTGGGAATTGAACCCGGGTCCCTGGCGCTGTGAGGCAGAAGTGCTGACCACTGTGCCACCGTGCCATTGTGTCCCTTGGTTGCTGCCTGCCATTAGTCAAAGGGGTCCCTGGGTGCCATGGTGGCACAGTGGTTAACACTGCTGCCTCACAGCGTCAGTGACTCAGGTTCAATTCCTGCCTTGGGTAACTGTCTGTGTGGAGTTTGCACATTCTCACCGTGTCTGTGTGGGTTCCCTCCGGTTTCCTCCCACAGTCTGAAAAACGTGCTGGTTAGGGTGCATTGGCCGTGCTAAATTCTCCCTCAGTGTACCCAAACAGGCGCCTGATTGTGGCGACTGGGGGATTTTCACAGTAACTTCATTGCAATGTTAATGTAAGCCTTCTTGTGACGCTCATAAACCAATAAACTTTTAAAAACTTTAATGATCTCCAGGTGCTGTGTTCACCTCCCTGTCTTAGGATGGGGGCAAACCCCACCCTCGCTACCCATTGCTGCAACAACAACAACTTGCATTTGTCTGACACCTTTAACATGACGAAGTGCCCCATTGGTGTCACAGGAGCATCAGCGAGCAAAACATGGCACCAAGCCACAACAAGAGGTGAGGTTTATGGACGGATTCCAAGGGGGGAGTGGGGAGGGGGGGAGAGATGGAGAGGTTTGGGGGGGGGGGGAGTTG
>NW_027593043.1:12500-39925 GCF_964213995.1 Mustelus asterias
CATAGAAAGCATTCTTTCTGGTTGTATCACAGCTTGGTCTGGGCTCCTGCTCTGCCCAAGACCACAAGAATCTACAAAAGGTCGTGAATGTAGCCCAGTCCCATCACACAAACCAACCTCCCATCCATTGACTCTGTCTACACTTCCCGCTGCCTCGGGGAAAAGCAGCCGGCATAATCAAGGACCCCCACGCACCCCGGACATTCTCTCTTCCACCTTCTTCCTTCGGGAAAAAGATACAAAAGTCTGAGGTCACACACCAACCGACTCGAGAACAGCTTCTTCCCTGCTGCCGTCAGACTTTTGAATGGACCTACCTCGCGTTAAGTTGATCTTTCTCTACACGCTAGCTATGACTGTAACACTACATTCTGCACCCTCTCCTTTCCTTTTCTATGAACAGTATGCTTTGTCTGTATCGCGTGCAAGAAACAATACTTTTCACTGTATCCCAATACATGTGACAATAATAAATCAAATCTATGTACTCTATGAATGGTATGCTTTGTCTGTATCGCGCGCAAGAAACAATACTTTTCACTGTATCCCAATACATGTGACAATAATAAATCAAATCTATGTACTCTATGAACGGTATGCTTTGTCTGTATAGCGCAAGAAACAATACTTTTCACTGTATCCCGATACATGTGACAATAATAAATCAAATCTATGTACTCTATGAACGGTATGCTTTGTCTGTATGGCGCCCAAGAAAAAATACTTTTCATTGTATCCCAATACATGTGACAATAATAAATCAAATCTATGTACTCTATGAACGGTATGCTTTGTCTGTATCGCGCGCAAGAAACAATACTTTTCACTGTATCCCGATACATGTGACAATAATAAATCAAATCTATGTACTCTATGAATGGTATGCTTTGTCTGTATGGCGCCCAAGAAAAAATACTTTTCACTGTATCCCAATACAATGCATAGGATGGGGACAAAAATTGTCAGGCAAATGCACTAATGATAAGTGGAACTTTTTCAAGGAACAAATACTGCGTGTCCTTGATAGGGATGTCCCTGCCAGGCAGAGAGGAAATGGCCGAGTGAGGGAACCATGGTCCACAAAAGAGGTGGAATGTCTTGTCAAGAGGAAGAAGGAAGCGTATGTTAGGTTGAGAAAACAAGGTTCAGTTGGCTCGATGGAGGGTTACAAGTTAGCAAGAAATGAGCTGAAAAAGGGGCTTAGGAGAGCTAGCAGGGGGCATGAGAAGTCCTTGGCGGGTCGGATCAAGGCCCCAAGGCTTTTTACTCTTATGTGAGGAATAAAAGAATGACCAGGGTGAGGTTGGGGCCGGTCAAGGACGGCAGTGGGAATTTGTGCATGGAGTCAGAAGAGATAGGCGAGGTGATGAATGAATACTTTTCTTCGGTGTTCACCAAGGAGAGGGGCCATGTTTTTGAGGAAGAGATGGTGTCACAGGCTGATAGGCTGGAGGAAGTAGATGTTCGGAGGGAAGATGTACTAGCAATTTTGAATAAACTGAAAGTCGATAAGTCCCCTGGCCCTGATGAAATATATCCAAGGATTCTTTGGGAGGCAAGGGATGAGATAGCAGAGCCTTTGGCATTGATCTTTGCGTCCTCACTGTCCACGGGGATGGTGCCAGAGGACTGGAGAGTGGCGAATGTTGTTCCTCTGTTTAAGAAAGGGAATAGAAATGACCCTGGTAATTATAGGCCGGTTAGTCTTACTTCGGTGGTCGGTAAGTTGATGGAAAAGATCCTTGGGGATAGGATTTACGACCATTTAGAAAGATGCAGCTTAATCCGGGATAGTCAGCACGGATTTGTGAAGGGCAAGTCTTGCCTCACAAATTTGATAGAATTTTTTGAGGAGGTAACTAAGTGTGTAGATGAAGGTAGTGCAGTTGATGTCATATACATGGATTTTAGTAAGGCGTTTGATAAAGTCCCCCACGGTCGGCTTATGAAGAAAGTAAGGATGTGTGGGATAGAGGGAAGTTTGGCCGATTGGATAGGTAACTGGCTATCTAACAGAAGACAGAGGGTGGTGGTGGATGGAAAATTTTCGGACTGGAAACCGGTTACCAGCGGAGTGCCACAGGGATCAGTGCTTGGTCCTCTGCTATTTATAATTTTTATAAATGACTTGGAGGAGGGGGCTGAAGGGTGGATCAGTAAATTTGCTGATGACACCAAGATTGGTGGAGTAGTGAATGAGGTGGAGGGCTGTTGTAGGCTGCAAAGAGATATAGATAGGATGCAGAGCTGGGCTGAAAAATGGCAAATGGAGTTTAACCCTGACAAATGCGAGGTGATTCGTTTTGGTAGGACAAATTTAAATGTGGATTACAGGGTCAAAGGTAGGGTTCTGAAGAATGTGGGGGAACAGAGAGATCTTGGGGTTCACATCCATAGATCTCTGAAGATTGCCACTCAAGTGGATAGAGCCATGAAGAAGGCCTATAGTGTGTTGGCGTTCATTAACAGGGGGTTTGAGTTTAAGAGCCGTGGGGTTATGCTGCAACTGTACAGGACCTTGGTGAGACCACATTTGGAATATTGTGTGCAGTTCTGGTCACCTCACTACAAGAAGGATGTGGAGACACTGGAAAGAGTGCAAAGGAGATTTACCAGGAAGCTGCCTGGTTTGGAGGGTAGGTCTTATGAGGAAAGGTTGAGGGAACTTGGGCTTTTCTCTTTGGAGCGGAGGAGGTTGAGAGGAGACTTGATAGAGGTTTATAAGATGATGAGGGGGATAGATAGAGTGAACGTTCAAAGACTATTTCCTCGGGTGAACGGAGCGGTAACTAGGGGGCATAACTATAGGGTTCGTGGTGGGAGATATAGGAAGGATATCAGAGGTAGGTTTTTTACTCAGAGAGTGGTTGGGGTGTGGAATGGACTGCCTGCAGTGATAGTGGAGTCAGAAACTTTAGGAACATTTAAGAAGCTATTGGATAGGCACATGGAGTACTTCGGGATGATAGGGAGGAAATAGCTTGATCTGGGTTTCAGACAAAGCTCGGTACAACATTGTGGGCCGAAGGGCCTGTTCTGTGCTGTACTGTTCTATGTTCTATGTACATGTGACGATATCAAATCAAACCAGGTACAGCAGGTAATTGGGAAAGGTCATGGAATTTTGGCCCTTATTTCAAGGGGGTCGGGTTGTAAGAGACGGGGAGTCTTGCTGTAACTGTGCAAGGTTCTGGTGGGATCACATTTGGAGTTGGGTGAGCTGTTCTGGTCCCTTTATTTAAGGAAATATATTATTTTGCGGGAGGCAGTTCAGAGAATGTTGATTCCCAGTGAGGCAAAGGATAAATAGGTAGTGACTCATTGGAATGTAGAGGAACGAGAGGTGATCTCAGTGAAACATTCTCAAGGGGCTTGACAGGGTAAATGCTGATGGGATGTTTCCCCCTCATGGTGGAGTCTGGTACCAGGGGGAAATAGCCTAAGGAAAAAGAGGCGCCAATTTGAGACTGAGTTGAGGAGGATTTGTGAGTCTTTGGAACTCTCTGCCAGTGACCTGACGAAGGAGCAGCGCTCCGAAAGCTCGTGGCTTTTGATACCAAATAAACCTGTTGGACTTTAACCTGGTGTTGTGAGATTTCCGATTGAACAAGACCAGAGTCAAGGGGCCCGAATGGCCCACTATGTTTGAGGGTCTTGTGATGGTGATGTTGGTTGCACGGCAGGGCCAGGAGAGTCCCGTCTCCCACTCACCGCCCCCCCTCCCCCCGCTTAACTTTTCCCCGAAATCGGGGGCACGCAATCATTTCCATCCAATCGTAGAGAGGCTTGGGTTCAGCGTCACACCCGGAAGGTTCCGGCGCCAAGAGACAGGTTCTTTGTCACGTACAGCTTGGTCTGATGGAATTGAAAGTTCTCAGACATCCGGCGGGGGGTGGGGGAGGGGGGTACAGATGGCCTACGATTGAACTTGTGACCTCAGGTAACGAGCGATGAGGCAGCAGGTTGACACAGCGGGGGACCCCTGGGCGCGGTCTAACGGGAAACGCCAGCAGTGGTTGGAAAAGTCCCGCCTCTGGTGCGCAACTGTCGAGAGCAGGTTTGTCTCGACACCTCTCCTATCTCGACAAAGGTGTGAAAGCGAGACTCACCTTCGCATCAGATAAGACTCGCGTGGGGCGAGAGAGAAAGAGCGAGACAGAGAGAGAGAGAGAGAAAGAGTGAGAGGGAGAGGTCAACCAGAGTTCACCAGGGCATGCGAACTGTCCACCAATGACCTCGTTTGAGTTACGATCTTCACTCATGACGATGAAGTCTGCCGATTCCTATCTCGCACTCCTACCGGGTGAATATTAGAGTTGGGGAGGAGGCCATTCAGCCCCTCTTCAGCCATTTAAGGTCAGAAGGGGGGGTTGTTCCCCGATGACTGCGTAATGTTCAGCGCCATTCGCGACCCCTCAGAAGCAGGCCATGTTTAAATGCAGCAAGATCTGGATAATATCCAGGCTTGGGCTGATGAGTGGCAAGTAACATTCGCGCCACACACACACAAGTGCCACGCAATGACCATCTCCAATAAGTGACACTCTAACCACTGCCTGGTGTAACCATCACGGAATCCCCCCCACTATCAACATCCTGGGGGTCACCATTGACCAGAAACTGAGCTGGACCCAGCCATATAAATACTGTGGCTCCCAGAGCAGGTCAGAGGCTGGGAATCCTGCGGCGAGTAACTCACCTCCTGACTCCCCCAAAGCCTGTCCACCATCTACACGGCACAAGTCAGGAGTGTGATGGAACACTCTCCACTTGCCTGGATGAGTGCGGTTCCCAACAACAATCTCCACTTGCCTGGATGAGTGCGGTTCCCAACAACAATCTCCACTTGCCTGGATGAGTGCGACTCCCAACAACAATCTCCACTTGCCTGGATGAGTGCGGCTCCCAACAACAATCTCCACTTGCCTGGATGAGTGCGGCTCCCAACAACAATCTCCACTTGCCTGGATGAGTGCGGCTCCAACAACAATCTCCACTTGCCTGGATGAGTGCGGCTCCCAACAACAATCTCCACTTGCCTGGATGAGTGCGGCTCCCAACAACAATCTCCACTTGCCTGGATGAGTGCGGCTCCAACAACAATCTCCACTTGCCTGGATGAGTGCGGCTCCCAACAACAATCTCCACTTGCCTGGATGAGTGCGACTCCAACAACAATCTCCACTTGCCTGGATGAGTGCGACTCCAACAACAATCTCCACTTGCCTGGATGAGTGCGGCTCCAACAACAATCTCCACTTGCCTGGATGAGTGCGGCTCCCAACAACACTCGAGAAGCTCGACACCATCCAGGACAAAGCAGCCCCGCTCGATCGACACGCTGACCACAAACACTCACTCCCTCCACCACCGACGCACAGAGACAGCCGTGTGTACCATCTACAAGATGCACCGCAGCGACTTGCCAAGGCTCCTTCGACAGCACCTTCCAAACCCGCCACCTCTACCATCTAGAAGGACAAGGGGGGGGCAGCAGACACATGGGGAACACCCACCACCTGCAAGTTCCCCCTCCGAGCCACTCACCATCCCGACTTGGAAATATATCGGCCGTTCCTTCACTGTGGCTGGGGTCAAAATCCCGGAACTCCCTCCCTAACAGCACTGTGGGTGGACCTCCCCACACACGGGGGCTGACTGATGTCCAATAACAATCCTGGAACTCCCTCCCTAACAGCGCTGTGGGTGTACCTACCCCACACACGGGAACTGACTGATGTCCAATAATAATCCTGGAACTCCTTCCCTAACAGCACTGTGGGTGTACCTACCCCACACACGGGGACTGACTGATGTCCAATAACAATCCTGGAACTCCCTCCCTAACAGCGCTGTGGGTGTACCTACCCCACACACGGGGACTGACTGATGTCCAATAAGAATCCCGGAACTCCCTCCCTAACAGCGCTGTGGGTGTACCTACCCCACACACGGGGACTGACTGATGTCCAATAACAATCCTGGAACTCCCTCCCTAACAGCACTGTGGGTCGACCCACAGAACATGGACTGCAGCGATTCAAGATGGCGGCTCCCCACCACCTTCTCAAGGGCAACTAGGGATGGGCAATAAATGCTGAATAAATGTATTGATTTGTTTAGAAACATAGAAACATAGAAACCCTACAGTGCAGAAGGAGGCCATTCGGCCCATCGCGTCTGCACCGACCACAATCCCACCCAGGCCCTTCCCCCACATATTTACCCGCTAATCCCTCTAACCTACACATCTCAGAATTCTAAGGGGCAATTTTTAACCTGGCCAATCACCATAACCCGCACATCTTTGGACTGTGGGAGGAAACCGGAGCACCCGGAGTAAACCCACGCAGACACGAGGAGAATGTGCAAACTCCACACAGACAGTGACCCGAGCTGGGAATCGAACCTGGGACCCTGGAGCTGTGAAGCAGCAGTGCTAACCACTGTGCTACCGTGCCGCCCACTAGCGGGATGTGAGGGTCACTGGCCCAGCCCAGTATTCACTACCCAAGCCTAGACGCCCCTTCCTGAAGTAGGGGGCCCGGGACGGAGGACAGTTGAGGCCTGACCGGCCCATTCTGAGTAAATCTCCCTCTGCGCCGCAGACTGGTTAACACAGCTGCCTCACAGCGCCAGGGACCCGGGTTCAATTCCCGGCTCGGGTCACTGTCTGTGTGGAGGCTGCACGTTCTCCCCGTGTCTGCGTGGGTTTCCTCCGGGTGCTCCGGTTTCCTCCCACAGTCCGAAAGACGTGCTGGTTAGGTGGATTGGCTATGCTAAATTGCCCCTTAGTGTCCAAAGATGTGCAGGTTAGGTGGATTGGCCGTGCTAAATTGTCCCTTAGTGTCCAAAGATGTGCAGGTTAGGTGGATTGGCCGTGCTAAATTGTCCCTTAGTGTCCAAAGATGTGCAGGTTAGGTGGATTGGCTATGCTAAATTGTCCCTTAGTGTCCAAAGATGTGCAGGTTAGGTGGATTGGCTATGCTAAATTGTTCCTTAGTGTCCAAAGATGTGCAGGTTAGGTGGATTGGCCATGCTAAATTGTCCCTTAGTGTCCAAAGATGTGCAGGTTAGGTGGATTGGCCATGCTAAATTGCCCCTTAGTGTCCAAAGATGTGCAGGTTAGGTGGATTGGCTGTGCTAAATTGCCTCTCAGTGAGCAAAGATGTGCAGGTTATGCAGAGCGGCATGGTGGCACAGTGGGTTAGCACTGCTGCCTCACAGCGCCAGGGACCCGGGTTTGATTCCCAGCTTGGGTCACTGTCTGTGTGGAATCTGCACATTCTCCCCGTGTCTGCGTGGGTTTCCTCCCACAGTCCGAAAGACATGCCAGTTAGGGTGTGTCGGCCGTGCTAATTTCTCCCTCAGTGTTCCCGAACAGGTGCCGGAGTGTGGCGACTAGGGTATTTTCACTGAATTTTCAATGAAGTAACTTCATTGCAGTGTTAATGTAAGCCGACTTGTGGGACTAATAAATAAACTTTCAAAAAAATTCTCCTAGGATTTTGGCAAACGTTTCGAAAGTAGGGGGCCCGGGAAGGGAGAAAGTTGAGGCCTAACCGGCCTATTCTGGGTAAATCGTCCCTGGGGCCCTCACTCCAAGGGCCTTGACAAGCCTTTGTAAAGTAGAGGCCCAGGATGGGAGAAAGTTGAGGCCTAACCAGCCTATTCTGGGTAAATCAAGGCTCCAAGACCTTGTCTCCTGAAGTAGGCCCCGGAGTTGGTTGAGGCCCAGTGTGGACTAAAGATCGGGCGTCTTGTTTCTGTACCAGTTTGCCTCTGTTCAGTGAGACCTGCGATCAAAGGGAGACGGGGCTTTGAAGCGAACCAACCTCAACTGAAAGGAGCCTCTCACACTCTCCCTTTGAGCGGAGCGTGTTCAGAGACAGGGTGGTGTGAGGTCTCTACAGGTGCCAGGCTGTGTGGGAGTCTAAGCAAAACAGAGTGACTCACTCGATTTTCCGTTGTCACTGCACAGGGAAGAGTCAATGCTGGGAATCGGAACTTAAAAGGCAAAAATAAGACCTCGCTGAGATGACAAAGAACTCCGAACCCTTTGCACATTAGTCGTCACAGAGAATCATCTCCAACTTCCGCGCACTGCGCCAGTCACGTCAGCCCCGATCCCCACCAAACCATATTTGGGCCCCGTTTCCCCATTACCTCAATTTCCAAATATCCCATCTTCGTTTTCAAATCCCCTCACCCGACCCGAACATCTTCCAGCCCCTCCCTATCTCTGTAACCTGCTCCAGCCCCGACACCCTCCTCTCTATCTCTGTAACCTCCTCCAGCCCCGACACCCCTCACTATCTCTGTAACCTCCTCCAGCCCCGACACCCCTCACTATCTCTGTAACCTCCTCCAGCCCCTACACCCTCCTCTCTATCTCTGTAACCTCCTCCAGCCCCCTACACCCCCTCCCTATCTCTGTAACCTGCTCCAGTCCGTACACCCTCCACTCTATCTCTGTAACCTCTCCAGCCCCTACACCCCCCTCCCTATCTCTGTAACCTCCTCCAGACCCGACACCCCTCACTATTTCTGTAACCTCCTCCAGCCCCCTATACCCGCTCCCTAACTCTGTAACCTCCTCCAGCCCCTACACCCCCTCCCTATCGCTGTAACCTCCTCATGCCTCTACAACCCCTCCCTATTTCTGTAACCTCCCCGAGCTCATACACTCCCTCCCTATCTCTGTAACCTCCTCCAGCCCATACACCCCCTCCCTATCTCTGTAACCTCCTCCAGCCCCTACACCCCCTCCCTATCTCTGTAACCTCCTCCAGCCCCTACACCCCCTCCCTATCTCTGTAACCTCCTCCAGCCTCTACACCCCCTCCCTATCTCTGTAACCTCCTCCAGCCCCTACACCCCCTCCCTATCTCTGTAACCTCCTCCAGCCCCTACACACCCTCCCTATCTCTGTAACCTCCTCCAGCCCCTACACCCCCTCCCTATCTCTGTAACCTCCTCCAGCCTCCTACACCCCTTCCTTATCTCTGTAACCTCCTCCAGCCCCTACACCCTCCTCCCTATCGCTGCAATCTCCTCCAGTCCCGACACCCCTCACTATCTCTGTAACCTCCTCCAACCCTCTATACCCCCTCCCTAACTTTGTAACCTCCTCCAGCCCCTACACCCCCTACCTATCTCTGTAACCTCCACCAGCCCTGACATCCCATCCCGATCTCTGTAACCTCCTCCAGTCCCTACACCCCCTCCCTATCGCTGTAACCTCCTCCAGCCTCTACAACCCCTCCCTATCTCTGTAACCTCCCCGAGCTCATACACTCCCTCCCTATCTCTGTAACCTCCTCCAGCCCCTACACTCCCTCCCTATCTCTGTAACCTCCTCCAGCCCCTACACTCCCTCCCTATCTCTGTAACCTCCTCCAGCCGCTACACCCCCTCCCTATCTCTGTAACCATCTCCAGCCTCTACATCCCCTCCCTATCTCTGTAACCTCCTCCAGCCTTCTACATCCCCTCCTTATCCCTGTAACCTCCTCCAGCCCCTACACCCCCTCCCTATCTCTGTAACCTCCCCCAGCCCCTACACCCCCTCCTTATCTCTGTAACCCCCTCCAGCCCCTACACCCCCTCCCTATCCCTGTAACCTCCTCCAGCCCCTACACCCCCTCCCTATCTCTGTAACCTCCCCCAGCCCCTACACCCCCTCCCTGTCTCTGTAACCCCCTCCAGCCCCTACACCCCTCCCTATCTCTGAAACCTCCTCCAGCCTCTACACCCCCTCCCTATCTCTGTAACCTCTTCCAGCCCCCTCATCCTCTCCCTATCTCTGTAACCTCCTCCAGCCCCTATACCCCCTCCCTATCTCTGTAACCTCCTCCAGCCCCTACTCCCCCCTCCCTATCTCTGTAACCCCCTCCAGCCCCTACACCCCCTCCCTATCTCTGTAACCTCCTCCAGCCCCCTCATCCTCTCCCTATCTCTGTAACCTCCTCCAGCCCCTATACCCCCTCCCTATCTCTGTAACCTCCTCCAGCCCCTACACCCCCTCCCTATCTCTGTAACCTCCTCCAGCCCCTACACCTCCTCCCTATCTCTGTAACCTCCTCCAGCCCCTACACCCCCTCCCTATCTCTGTAACCTCCTCCAGCCCCTACACCCCCTCCCTATCTCTGTAACCTCCTCCAGCCCCTACACCCCCTCCCTATCTCTGTAACCTCCTCCAGCCCCTACACCCCCTCCCTATCTCTGTAACCTCCTCCAGCCCCTACACCCCCTCCCTATCTCTGTAACCTCCTCCAGCCCCTGCACACCCTCCTTATCTCTGTATAGGGGCCAGAGGATGTTACAGATATAGGGGAGGGAGTGTAGGGGCTGGAGATGCTCCCTCAGCACTGACCCTCCCACAGTGCGGCGCTCCCTCAGCACTGACCCTCCCACAGTGCGGCGCTCCCTCAGCACTGACCCTCCCACAGTGCGGCACTCCCTCAGCACTGACCCTCCCACAGTGCGGCGCTCCCTCAGCACTGACCCTCCTACAGTGCGGCACTCCCTCAGCACTGACCCTCCCACAGTGCGGCACTCCCTCAGCACTGACCCTCCCACAGTGCGGCGCTCCCTCAGCACTGACCCTCCCACAGTGCGGCGCTCCCTCAGCACTGACCCTCCCACAGTGCGGCACTCCCTCAGCACTGACCCTCCCACAGTGCGGCGCTCCCTCAGCACCGACCCTCCCACAGTGCGGCGCTCCCTCAGCACCGACCCTCCCACAGTGCGGCGCTCCCTCAGCACCGACCCTCCCACAGTGCGGCGCTCCCTCAGCACCGACCCTCCCACAATGCGGCGCTCCCTCAGCACCGACCCTACCACAGTTACAATTCCAGGTTTTATGACTCGAATTTAAAGTTTAACAGCGGATTCAAACGCTGGCTCCACCAAAGTGTAAGCCTCGAGATTACTAGCCCAGTGACAATACTACTGGCCCACTGATGTCCCCTGGCTGTGTCAAGCTGTGTAAAACCTGTCAGAACTGTTGTGGTGAATTGTTTCAAGTTTATATATTAGTTTCACAAGTAGGCTGACATTAACACAGCAATGAAGTTACTGTGAAAATCCCCTAGTCGCCAGACTCCTGTTCGGGTGACACTGAGGGAGAATTTAGCACGGCCAATCCACCCTAACCAGCACATCTTTGGACACTAAGGGACAATTTAGCATGGCCAATCCACCTAACCTGTGTATCTTTGGACACTAAGGAGCAATTTAGCACGGCCAATCCACCTAACCTACACATCTTTGGACACTAAGGGGCAATTTAGCATGGCCAATCCCCCGAACCTACACATCTTTGGACACTAAGGGGCAATTTAGCATGGCCAATCCCCCTAACCTACACATCTTTGGACACTAAGGGGCAATTTAGCATGGCCAATCCACCTAACCTGCACATCTTTGGACTGTGGGAGGATTATTACCAACACGGTTGTGAAACGCACTCACCGCCCACCTTTCTACCCTTTACCAAAAGACAAGTGACACACTGCTATTTCCGTCTTTGGCAGCCTTTGATCCTTCGCGGAATACAGAACGAAACTGCACATTACAGAAGTGCTTTATTGAAAATTATAAACCTGGGGGTGTGAGCTCTCTGTCAATAACCTTGCTTCACATCTAAGATCATATCGTGTGAGACAGGATGGTTTTATCTGTCCAGGTAGTTCATTCACCCAAACAAACATTTCATTGATATCCTCCAGGAATTCAGCCCCAACTTTCCATCCATCCCACAATCCAGTCCAACACTCCCATTCCCAGTGCTGAGGGAGCGCCGCACTGTGGGAGGGTCAGTGCTGAGGGAGCGCCGCACTGTGGGAGGGTCAGTGCTGAGGGAGCGCCGCACTGTGGGAGGGTCAGTGCTGAGGGAGCGCCGCACTGTGGGAGGGTCAGTGCTGAGGGAGCGCCGCACTGTGGTAGGGTCAGTGCTGAGAGAGCGCCGCACTGTGGGAGGGTCGGTGCTGAGGGAGCGCCGCACTGTGGGAGGGTCAGTGCTGAGGGAGCGCTGCACTGTGGGAGGGTCAGTGCTGAGGGAGCGCCGCACTGTGGGAGGGTCAGTGCTGAGGGAGCGCCGCACTGTGGTAGGGTCAGTGCTGAGGGAGCGCCGCACTGTGGGAGGGTCGGTGCTGAGGGAGCGCCGCACTGTGGGAGGGTCAGTGCTGAGGGAGCGCCGCACTGTGGGAGGGTCAGTGCTGAGGGAGCGCCGCACTGTGGGAGGGTCGGTGCTGAGGGAGCGCCGCACTGTGGGAGGGTCGGTGCTGAGGGAGCGCCGCACTGTGGGAGGGTCAGTGCTGAGGGAGCGCCGCACTGTGGGAGGGTCAGTGCTGAGGGAGTGCCGCACTGTGGGAGGGACAGTGCTGAGGGAGCGCCGCACTGTGGGAGGGTCAGTCCTGAGGGAGCGCCGCACTGTGGGAGGGTCAGTGCTGAGGGAGCGCCGCACTGTGGGAGGGTCAGTGCTGAGGGAGCGCCGCACTGTGGGAGGGTCAACCTGTGAGAAATTTTATTTTTTTGCAGAGGCATCTGCACTTCAGAATTTGCTTGGGAGAGAGGGAAGCGATTGGTTGGCTGCTGGGGCACTCTGAGTGCGCACAAAGCTGGATGGAGAGGTACCAGGCGAGAGACAGCGAAATGTGCAAGGAAGTCTCGAGGGAGGTGGGGAATAAGTCCCAGTTCCCTCTCTGGAGGGACCCGGTGAATTCCGGAGGCAACCCCAGGGTGCATCGGGGCATGCAGGCTGCGTGACGCTACATCGCCGTGCCCTGGGTGTAGCAGGAGGGAACCGCGCAGGCAACTTACACCCGGAAACTTCGGAGTGCTCTGGGGGCTTGCGGGCGTTGGGGACCTCCCCTTCTGACTGCCCCCCCTGGGCGCAGAGGGGCTTGGAGCCCACGCAACAGGCCTTCGTTGTTTATTTTGGGAATGGCAAACGCAGCAGCCACTTTTACACAGCAAGATCCCAGAAATAACTATGTAATAACAACCTCGATCGCATGTGTGTAGGTTTTTGCTTCAGTGACCTTGTTTGAGAGGTTAGTATTGGAACCACAGATGGGGCTGTGGCGGGGGAGTGGAGGGGGGGGGGTGGGTGGGAAGAAACATTAAGCCCAAGGCCCCACCTACCCTTCCAGAGAAAGATTCAACGGCCGCCATTTTGTTTTTGGTTCCAGTCATCTGGGCATCACTGGCTGGGCACAGTGTTTATTCCCCATCCCTAATCGGCCCTTGAGAAGGTGGTGGGTGAGCCGCCATCTTGAACCCGTCCCGTATGGGGTAGGTACACCCACAGTGCTGTTAGGGAGGGAGTTCCGGGATTGTTATTGGACATCAGTCAGTCCCCGTGTGTGGGGTAGGTACACCCACAGTGCTGTTAGGGAGGGAGTTCCGGGATTGTTATTGGACATCAGTCAGTCCCCGTGTGTGGGGTAGGTACACCCACAGTGCTGTTAGGGAGGGAGTTCCGGGATTGTTATTGGACATCAGTCAGCCCCCGTGTGTGGGGTAGGTACACCCACAGTGCTGTTAGGGAGGGAGTTCCGGGATTGTTATTGGACATCAGTCAGTCCCCGTGTGTGGGGTAGGTACACCCACAGTGCTGTTAGGGAGGGAGTTCCGGGATTGTTATTGGACATCAGTCAGTCCCCGTGTGTGGGGTAGGTACACCCACAGTGCTGTTCGGGAGGGAGTTACGGGATTTTGACCCCAGCCGCAGTGAAGGAACGGCCGATATATTTCCCAGTCGGGATGGTGAGTGGCTCGGAGGGGGAGCTTGCAGGGGGTGGGTGTTCCCCATGTGTCTGCTGCCTCCCCCCTTGTCCTTCTAGATGGTAGAGGTGGCAGGTTTGGAAGGTGCTGTTGAAGGAGCCTTGGTGAGTCGTTGCGGTGCATCTTGTAGATGGTTCACACGGCTGTGTCGGGGGTGGAGGGAGAGAGTGTTTGTGGTTAGCGTGTCGATCGAGCGGGGCTGCTTTGTCCTGGATGGTGTCGAGCTTCGAGTGTTGTTGGAGCCGCACTCATCCAGGCAAGTGGAGATTGTTGTTGGAGCCGCACTCATCCAGGCAAGTGGAGATTGTTGTTGGAGCCGCACTCATCCAGGCAAGCGGAGATTGTTGTTGGAGCCGCACTCATCCAGGCAAGTGGAGATTGTTGTTGGAGCCGCACTCATCCAGGCAAGTGGAGATTGCTGTTGGGAGTCGCACTCATCCAGGCAAGTGGAGATTGTTGTTGGGAGTCGCACTCATCCAGGCAAGCGGAGATTGTTGTTGAAGACGCACTCATCCAGGCAAGTGGAGATTGCTGTTGGGAGTCGCATTCATCCAGGCAAGTGGAGATTGTTGTTGAAGACGCACTCATCCAGGCAAGTGGAGATTGTTGTTGGAGCCGCACTCATCCAGGCAAGTGGAGATTGCTGTTGGGAGTCGCATTCATCCAGGCAAGTGGAGATTGTTGTTGAAGACGCACTCATCCAGGCAAGTGGAGATTGTTGTTGGAGCCGCACTCATCCAGGCAAGTGGAGATTGCTGTTGGGAGTCGCATTCATCCAGGCAAGTGGAGATTGTTGTTGAAGACGCACTCATCCAGGCAAGTGGAGATTGTTGTTGGAGCCGCACTCATCCAGGCAAGTGGAGATGGTTGTTGGAGACGCACTCATCCAGGCAAGTGGAGATTGTTGTTGGAGCCGCATTCATCCAGGCAAGTGGAGATTGTTGTTGGGAGCCGCACTCATCCAGGCAAGTGGAGATTGTTGTTGGAGCCGCACTCATCCAGGCAAGTGGAGATTGTTGTTGGAGCCGCACTCATCCAGGCAAGTGGAGATTGTTGTTGAAGCCGCACTCACCCAGGCAAGTGGAGATTGTTGTTGGAGCCGCATTCATCCAGGCAAGTGGAGATTGTTGTTGAAGACGCACTCATCCAGGCAAGTGGAGATTGTTGTTGGAGCCGCATTCATCCAGGCAAGTGGAGATTGTTGTTGAAGACGCACTCATCCAGGCAAGTGGAGATTGTTGTTGGAGCCGCAGTCATCCAGGCAAGTGGAGATTGTTGTTGGGAGCCGCACTCATCCAGGCAAGTGGAGAGTGTTGTTGAAGACGCACTCATCCAGGCAAGTGGAAATTATTGTTGGAGACGCACTCATCCAGGCAAGTGGAGATGGTTGTTGGAGACGCACTCATCCAGGCAAGTGGAGATGGTTGTTGGAGACGCACTCATCCAGGCAAGTGGAGATTGTTGTTGGAGCCGCACTCACCCAGGCAAGTGGAGATTGTTGTTGGAGACGCACTCATCCAGACAAGTGGAGATTGTTGTTGGGAGTCGCACTCATCCAGACAAGTGGAGATTGTTGTTGAAGACGCACTCATCCAGGCAAGTGGAGATTGTTGTTGGAGCCGCATTCATCCAGGCAAGTGGAGATTGTTGTTGAAGCCGCACTCACCCAGGCAAGTGGAGATTGTTGTTGGAGCCGCATTCATCCAGGCAAGTGGAGATTGTTGTTGAAGACGCACTCATCCAGGCAAGTGGAGATTGTTGTTGGAGCCGCATTCATCCAGGCAAGTGGAGATTGTTGTTGAAGACGCACTCATCCAGGCAAGTGGAGATTGTTGTTGGAGCCGCAGTCATCCAGGCAAGTGGAGAGTGTTGTTGGGAGCCGCAGTCATCCAGGCAAGTGGAGAGTGTTGTTGGGAGCCGCACTCATCCAGGCAAGTGGAGATTGTTGTTGGGAGCCGCACTCATCCAGGCAAGTGGAGAGTGTTGTTGAAGACGCACTCATCCAGGCAAGTGGAGATTGTTGTTGAAGACGCACTCATCCAGGCAAGTGGAGATTGTTGTTGGAGCCGCATTCATCCAGGCAAGTGGAGATTGCTGTTGGGAGTCGCACTCATCCAGGCAAGTGGAGATTGTTGTTGAAGACGCACTCATCCAGGCAAGTGGAGATGGTTGTTGGAGCCGCACTCATCCAGGCAAGTGGAGATGGTTGTTGGAGCCGCACTCATCCAGGCAAGTGGAGATGGTTGTTGGAGACGCACTCATCCAGGCAAGTGGAGATTGTTGTTGGAGCCGCATTCATCCAGGCAAGTGGAGATTGTTGTTGAAGACGCACTCATCCAGGCAAGTGGAGATTGTTGTTGGAGCCGCACTCATCCAGGCAAGTGGAGATGGTTGTTGGAGACGCACTCATCCAGGCAAGTGGAGATTGTTGTTGGAGCCGCATTCATCCAGGCAAGTGGAGATTGTTGTTGAAGACGCACTCATCCAGGCAAGTGGAGATTGTTGTTGGAGCCGCACTCATCCAGGCAAGTGGAGATTGTTGTTGGAGCCGCACTCATCCAGGCAAGTGGAGATGGTTGTTGGAGACGCACTCATCCAGGCAAGTGGAGATTGTTGTTGGAGCCGCACTCATCCAGGCAAGTGGAGATTGTTGTTGGAGCCGCACTCATCCAGGCAAGTGGAGATTATTGTTGGAGACGCACTCATCCAGGCAAGTGGAGATGGTTGTTGGAGACGCACTCATCCAGGCAAGTGGAGATGGTTGTTGGAGACGCACTCATCCAGGCAAGTGGAGATTGTTGTTGGAGCCGCACTCACCCAGGCAAGTGGAGATTGTTGTTGGAGACGCACTCATCCACGCAAGTGGAGATTGCTGTTGGGAGTCGCACTCATCCAGACAAGTGGAGATTGTTGTTGAAGACGCACTCATCCAGGCAAGTGGAGATTGTTGTTGGAGCCGCATTCATCCAGGCAAGTGGAGATTGTTGTTGGAGCCGCACTCATCCAGGCAAGTGGAGATTGTTGTTGAAGACGCACTCATCCAGGCAAGTGGAGATTGTTGTTGAAGACGCACTCATCCAGGCAAGTGGAGATTGTTGTTGGAGCCGCACTCATCCAGGCAAGTGGAGATTGTTGTTGGGAGCCGCACTCATCCAGGCAAGTGGAGAGTGTTGTTGAAGACGCACTCATCCAGGCAAGTGGAGATTGTTGTTGAAGACGCACTCATCCAGGCAAGTGGAGATTGTTGTTGGAGCCGCATTCATCCAGGCAAGTGGAGATTGTTGTTGGAGAGACACTCATCCAGGCAAGTGGAGATTGTTGTTGGAGAGACACTCATCCAGGCAAGTGGAGACTGTTGTTGGAGCCGCATTCATCCAGGCAAGTGGAGATTGTTGTTGGAGCCGCATTCATCCAGGCAAGTGGAGATTGTTGTTGGGAGCCGCACTCATCCAGGCAAGTGGAGATTGTTGTTGGAGAGACACTCATCCAGGCAAGTGGAGATTGTTGTTGGAGCCGCACTCATCCAGGCAAGTGGAGATTGTTGTTGGAGAGACACTCATCCAGGCAAGTGGAGATTGTTGTTGGAGCCGCATTCATCCAGGCAAGTGGAGATTGTTGTTGGAGCCGCATTCATCCAGGCAAGTGGAGATTGTTGTTGGAGCCGCACTCATCCAGGCAAGTGGAGATTGTTGTTGGAGAGACACTCATCCAGGCAAGTGGAGATTGTTGTTGGAGCCGCATTCATCCAGGCAAGTGGAGATTGTTGTTGGAGCCGCACTCATCCAGGCAAGTGGAGATTGTTGTTGGAGCCGCATTCATCCAGGCAAGTGGAGATTGTTGTTGGAGCCGCATTCATCCAGGCAAGTGGAGATTGTTGTTGGGAGCCACACTCATCCAGGCAAGTGGAGATTGTTGTTGGAGACGCATTCATCCAGGCAAGTGGAGATTGTTGTTGGAGCCGCATTCATCCAGGCAAGTGGAGATTGTTGTTGGAGACGCACTAATCCAGGCAAGTGGAGATTGTTGTTTGGAGCCGCACTCATCCAGGCAAGTGGAGATTGTTGTTGGAGAGACACTCATCCAGGCAAGTGGAGATTGTTGTTGGAGCCGCATTCATCCAGGCAAGTGGAGATTGTTGTTGGAGAGACACTCATCCAGGCAAGTGGAGATTGTTGTTGGAGCCGCATTCATCCAGGCAAGTGGAGATTGTTGTTGGGAGCCGCATTCATCCAGGCAAGAGGAGATTGTTGTTGGGAGCCGCATTCATCCAGGCAAGTGGAGATTGTTGATGGGAGCCGCACTCATCCAGGCAAGTGGAGATTGTTGTTGGAGCCGCATTCATCCAGGCAAGTGGAGATTGTTGTTGGAGCCGCATTCATCCAGGCAAGTGGAGATTGTTGTTGGGAGCCACACTCATCCAGGCAAGTGGAGATTGTTGTTGGAGCCGCATTCATCCAGGCAAGTGGAGATTGTTGTTGGAGCCGCAGTCATCCAGGCAAGTGGAGATTGTTGTTGGGAGCCGCACTCATCCAGGCAAGTGGAGATTGTTGTTGGAGCCGCACTCATCCAGGCAAGTGGAGATTGTTGTTGGAGACACACTCATCCAGGCAAGTGGAGATTGTTGTTGGAGCCGCACTCATCCAGGCAAGTGGAGATTGTTGTTGGAGCCGCACTCATCCAGGCAAGTGGAGATTGTTGTTGGAGCCGCATTCATCCAGGCAAGTGGAGATTATTGTTGGAGACGCACACATCCAGGCAAGTGGAGATGGTTGTTGGAGACGCACTCATCCAGGCAAGTGGAGATTGTTGTTGGGAGCCGCATTCATCCAGGCAAGTGGAGATGGTTGTTGGAGACGCACTCATCCAGGCAAGTGGAGATGGTTGTTGGAGACGCACTCATCCAGGCAAGTGGAGATGGTTGTTGGAGCCGCATTCATCCAGGCAAGTGGAGATTATTGTTGGAGACGCACTCATCCAGGCAAGTGGAGATGGTTGTTGGAGACGCACTCATCCAGGCAAGTGGAGATGTTTGTTGGAGACGCACTCATCCAGGCAAGTGGAGATTGTTGTTGGAGCCGCACTCACCCAGGCAAGTGGAGATTGTTGTTGGAGACGCACTCATCCACGCAAGTGGAGATTGCTGTTGGGAGTCGCACTCATCCAGACAAGTGGAGATTGTTGTTGAAGACGCACTCATCCAGGCAAGTGGAGATTGTTGTTGAAGACGCACTCATCCAGGCAAGTGGAGATTGTTGTTGGAGCCGCACTCATCCAGGCAAGTGGAGATTGTTGTTGGGAGCCGCACTCATCCAGGCAAGTGGAGATTGTTGTTGAAGACGCACTCATCCAGGCAAGTGGAGAGTGTTGTTGAAGACGCACTCATCCAGGCAAGTGGAGATTGTTGTTGAAGACGCACTCATCCAGGCAAGTGGAGATTGTTGTTTGGAGCCGCACTAATCCAGGCAAGTGGAGATTGTTGTTGGAGAGACACTCATCCAGGCAAGTGGAGATTGTTGTTGGAGCCGCACTCATCCAGGCAAGTGGAGATTGTTGTTGGAGCCGCATTCATCCAGGCAAGTGGAGATTGTTGTTGGAGACGCACTCATCCAGGCAAGTGGAGATGGTTGTTGGAGAGACACTCATCCAGGCAAGTGGAGATTGTTGTTGGAGCCGCATTCATCCAGGCAAGTGGAGATTGTTGTTGGAGCCGCATTCATCCAGGCAAGTGGAGATTGTTGTTGGGAGCCACACTCATCCAGGCAAGTGGAGATTGTTGTTGGAGCCGCATTCATCCAGGCAAGTGGAGATTGTTGTTGGGAGCCGCACTCATCCAGGCAAGTGGAGATTGTTGTTGGAGCCGCACTCATCCAGGCAAGTGGAGATTGTTGTTGGGAGCCGCACTCATCCAGGCAAGTGGAGATTGTTGTTGGAGCCGCACTCATCCAGGCAAGTGGAGATTGTTGTTGGAGAGACACTCATCCAGGCAAGTGGAGATTGTTGTTGGAGCCGCATTCATCCAGGCAAGTGGAGATTATTGTTGGAGCCGCACTCATCCAGGCAAGTGGAGATGGTTGTTGGAGACGCACTCATCCAGGCAAGTGGAGATGGTTGTTGGAGACGCACTCATCCAGGCAAGTGGAGATGGTTGTTGGAGCCGCATTCATCCAGGCAAGTGGAGATTATTGTTGGAGACGCACTCATCCAGGCAAGTGGAGATGGTTGTTGGAGACGCACTCATCCAGGCAAGTGGAGATGGTTGTTGGAGACGCACTCATCCAGGCAAGTGGAGATTGTTGTTGGAGCCGCACTCACCCAGGCAAGTGGAGATTGTTGTTGGAGACGCACTCATCCACGCAAGTGGAGATTGCTGTTGGGAGTCGCACTCATCCAGACAAGTGGAGATTGTTGTTGAAGACGCACTCATCCAGGCAAGTGGAGATTGTTGTTGGAGCCGCACTCATCCAGGCAAGTGGAGATTGTTGTTGAAGACGCACTCATCCAGGCAAGTGGAGATTGTTGTTGGAGCCGCACTCATCCAGGCAAGTGGAGATTGTTGTTGGGAGCCGCACTCATCCAGGCAAGTGGAGATTGTTGTTGAAGACGCACTCATCCAAGCAAGTGGAGATTGTTGTTGAAGACGCACTCATCCAGGCAAGTGGAGATTGTTGTTGAAGACGCACTCATCCAGGCAAGTGGAGATTGTTGTTGGAGCCGCACTCATCCAGGCAAGTGGAGATTGTTGTTGGGAGCCGCACTCATCCAGGCAAGTGGAGATTGTTGTTGAAGACGCACTCATCCAGGCAAGTGGAGAGTGTTGTTGAAGACGCACTCATCCAGGCAAGTGGAGATTGTTGTTGAAGACGCACTCATCCAGGCAAGTGGAGATTGTTGTTTGGAGCCGCACTAATCCAGGCAAGTGGAGATTGTTGTTGGAGAGACACTCATCCAGGCAAGTGGAGATTGTTGTTGGAGCCGCACTCATCCAGGCAAGTGGAGATTGTTGTTGGAGCCGCATTCATCCAGGCAAGTGGAGATTGTTGTTGGAGAGACACTCATCCAGGCAAGTGGAGATTGTTGTTGGAGACGCATTCATCCAGGCAAGTGGAGATTGTTGTTGGGAGCCGCATTCATCCAGGCAAGTGGAGATTGTTGTTGGAGCCGCACTCATCCAGGCAAGTGGAGAGTGTTGTTGGGAGCCATACTCATCCAGGCAAGTGGAGATTGTTGTTGAAGACGCACTCATCCAGGCAAGTGGAGATTGTTGTTGGGAGCCACACTCATCCAGGCAAGTGCAGATTGTTGTTGGAGCCGCATTCATCCAGGCAAGTGGAGATTGTTGTTGGAGCCGCATTCATCCAGGCAAGTGGAGATTGTTGTTGGAGACGCACTAATCCAGGCAAGTGGAGATTGTTGTTGGGAGCCGCACTCATCCAGGCAAGTGGAGATTGTTGTTGGAGCCGCACTCATCCAGGCAAGTGGAGATTGTTGTTGGAGCCGCACTCATCCAGGCAAGTGGAGATTTTTGTTGAAGACGCACTCATCCAGGCAAGTGGAGATTGCTGTTGGAGAGACACTCATCCAGGCAAGTGGAGATTGTTGTTGGAGCCGCACTCATCCAGGCAAGTGGAGATTGTTGTTGGAGCCGCACTCATCCAGGCAAGTGGAGATGGTTGTTGGAGATACACTCACCCAGGCAAGTGGAGAGTGTTGTTGGGAGCCGCACTCATCCAGGCAAGTGGAGAGTGTTGTTGGGAGCCGCACTCATCCAGGCAAGTGGAGATTGTTGTTGGAGCCGCACTCATCCAGGCAAGTGGAGATGGTTGTTGGAGACACACTCATCCAGGCAAGTGGAGAGTGTTGTTGGGAGCCGCACTCATCCAGGCAAGTGGAGAGTGTTGTTGGGAGACGCACTCATCCAGGCAAGTGGAGATTGTTGTTGGAGCCGCATTCATCCAGGCAAGTGGAGATTGCTGTTGGAGCCGCATTCATCCAGGCAAGTGGAGATTGTTGTTGGAGAGACACTCATCCAGGCAAGTGGAGATTGCTGTTGGAGAGACACTCATCCCGGCAAGTGGAGATTGTTGTTGGAGCCGCATTCATCCAGGCAAGTGGAGATTGTTGTTGGAGAGACTCTCATCCAGGCAAGTGGAGATTGCTGTTGGAGAGACACTCATCCAGGCAAGTGGAGATTGTTGTTGGAGACGCACTTATCCAGGCAAGTGGAGATTGTTGTTGGAGAGACACTCATCCAGGCAAGTGGAGATTGTTGTTGGAGCCGCATTCATCCAGGCAAGTGGAGATTGTTGTTGGAGAGACACTCATCCAGGCAAGTGGAGATTGTTGTTGGAGCCGCATTCATCCAGGCAAGTGGAGATTGTTGTTGGAGAGACACTCATCCAGGCAAGTGGAGATTGCTGTTGGAGAGACACTCATCCAGGCAAGTGGAGATTGTTGTTGGAGCCGCACTCATCCAGGCAAGTGGAGATTGTTGTTGGAGCCGCACTCATCCAGGCAAGTGGAGATTTTTGTTGAAGACGCACTCATCCAGGCAAGTGGAGATTGTTGTTGGAGCCGCACTCATCCAGGCAAGTGGAGATTGTTGTTGGAGCCGCACTCATCCAGGCAAGTGGAGATGGTTGTTGGAGACACACTCATCCAGGCAAGTGGAGAGTGTTGTTGGGAGCCGCACTCATCCAGGCAAGTGGAGATTGTTGTTGGAGCCGCATTCATCCAGGCACGTGGAGATTGTTGTTGGAGACACACTCATCCAGGCAAGTGGAGAGTGTTGTTGGGAGCCGCACTCATCCAGGCAAGTGGAGATTGTTGTTGGAGCCGCACTCATCCAGGCAAGTGGAGATGGTTGTTGGAGACACACTCATCCAGGCAAGTGGAGAGTGTTGTTGGGAGCCGCACTCATCCAGGCAAGTGGAGATTGCTGTTGAAGACGCACTCATCCAGGCAAGTGGAGATTGTTGTTGGAGCCGCATTCATCCAGGCAAGTGGAGAGTGTTGTTGGAGCCGCACTCATCCAGGCAAGTGGAGATGGTTGTTGGAGCCGCATTCATCCAGGCAAGTGGAGATGGTTGTTGGAGCCGCACTCATCCAGGCAAGTGGAGATTGTTGTTGGAGCCGCACTCATCCAGGCAAGTGGAGATTGTTGTTGGAGCCGCATTCATCCAGGCAACTGGAGATTGTTGTTGGGAGCCGCACTCATCCAGGCAAGTGGAGATTGTTGTTGGAGCCGCACTCATCCAGGCAAGTGGAGATTGTTGTTGGAGCCACACTCATCCAGGCAAGTGGAGATTGTTGTTGGAGCCACACTCATCCAGGCAAGTGGAGATCGTTGTTGGAGCCACACTCATCCAGGCAAGTGGAGATTGTTGTTGGAGTCGCACTCATCCAGGCAAGTGGAGATTGTTGTTGGAGTCGCACTCATCCAGGCAAGTGGAGATTACCCCATCGCAATCCCTGCCTGGCACGGAGGCAGGCAGCCGTGTCCTGATAGACCGCCAGGAAGCGCCCGAGGGTTGGAGGGGGAGGTGGGGGCAGCTTCGAGGTTCCCCACCCTGTCCTTACGCCCCTAACACGGGGGCTTTCTGAAGTTGCGGTGCTGAGTACGGGCCTTTGGCAAGGAAGTGGTGATGGAAGTCACTGAAGGGAGGGACAGTCGGGGAGGGTGAGGGGCGAGCGGGGAGAGGGGAGGGCACTGGGGAGATTTAAATTATCTCTACAGAGTGTTGTTCTACACCAGTGGTGACTCACTAAATGCCTGCAGAGGATCGACAGTTAAATTTTAGTTGAATTAAACAGATTAACCGACCCATGTTTGCATCCTAAATTTACAAAATCTCACTCCGGACGGATTTAGCTCAGGCACCGTACACTCTGGGCACCAGACACACCTCCCCTTCCAGCACCTTGCCCGTGTGTGTATCCCCACTCCGCTGAGGGAGCGATGGCGTTCGGGGTGACCAGCAAACAACCCCACCCTGGGGGTAGCAGGATGGGGGGACGGGGGGGGGGGGGGGGGGGGTGGTTAAGTGTCCCTGGTATTCTGTCACTGAGGGGGTTCTGTTTGGGAGGTGGGAGGAGAGAGAGAGACAGAGAGAGAGAGACAGAGAGAGAGAGAGAGAGAGACAGAGAGAGAGACACAGAGAGAGAGACAGAGAGAGAGACACACACAGAGAGAGAGAGAGACAGAGAGAGAGAGACAGAGAGAGAGAGAGAGAAAGAGAGAGAGAGAGACAGACAGAGACAGAGAGATTCAGAGAGAGAGACAGAGAGAGAGAGAGACAGAGAGAGACACAAAGAGAGAGACAGAAGAGAGAGAGACAGAGAGAGAGAGAGACAGAGACAGAGAGAGAGAGAGACAGAGAGACAGAGGGATGGGTACAAGAGAACCCACAAAGTGAGAGTGGGGTTCATTCCCTGGCTGTGCTTTTGCTACCAAACAAACCTGTTGGACTTTAACCTGGTGTTGTTAAACTTCTTACTGTGTGACCAACAGAGAGAGAGAGAGAGACAGAGAGAGAACAGAGACAGAGAGAGAAACAGAGACAGAGAGAGAGGGAGGGAGAGAGAGGGAGAGGGAGACAGAGAGAGAGAGAGAGACAGAGGGAGAGAGAGAGACAGAGAGAGCGAGAGAGAGACAGAGAGAGAGCGAGAGAGAGAGAGACAGAGTGAGAGAGAGAGACAGAGAGAGAGAGAGAGAGACAGAGAGAGAGAGAGAGAGAGACAGAGAGAGAGAGAGAGAGACAGAGAGAGAGAGAGAGAGAGACAGAGTGAGAGAGAGAGACAGAGAGAGAGAGAGAGAGACAGAGAGAGAGAGAGAGAGAGACAGAGTGAGAGAGAGAGACAGAGAGAGAGAGAGAGACAGAGAGAGAGAGAGAGAGAGAGAGAGAGACAGAGACAGAGAGAGAGAGACAGAGGGATAGGTACAAGTGAACCCACACAATGAGAGTGGGGTTCATTCCCCGACTACCCGGAGTGTGTCGCTGACGGCCCCACCAGCTGTATCCAGCACCAACCCCCTCCCCCCCCGACTCCCCCCCCCGAGACAAATCTACCCCCCCAACTCCCCCGAGAGACAAATCTACCCCCCGACTCCCCCCGAGAGACTAATCTACCCCCCGACTCCCGCCCGAGAGAAATCTCCCCCCCCCGAGAGACAAATCTACCCCCCCGACACCCCCAATCCCCCCCAGACTCAACACTGACCCCTTGACCACCCCCAGAGTCAACACTCACCTCCCCCGACCCCCCCCCCAGAGAGAACACTGACCCCCCCAGAGTCAACATTGACCATCCGATCCCCCCCTCCAGAGTCAACACTGACCTCCCTGACGGTCCCAGAGTCAACACGGACCCCCCCGACCTCCCCAGATACAACACTGACCCTCCAGAGTCGACACTGACCCCCCCGACTCTCCCCCAGAGTCAACACTGACCCCCCCGACTCCCCCCCCAGAGTCAACACTGACCTCCCCAACCCCCCCAGACTCAACACTGACCCCCCCAAAGTCAACACTGACCCCTCAGACAACACTGACCCCCCCAAAGTCAACACTGACCCCCCCAAAGTCAACACTGACCCCCTCAGACAACACTGACCCCCCCAAAGTCAACACTGAACCCCCAAAGTCAACACTGACCCCCCCAGAGTCAACACTGACCCTCCCAAAGTCAACACTGAACCCCCAAAGTCAACACTGACCCCCCCAAAGTCAACACTGAACCCCCAAAGTCAACACTGACCCCCCCAGAGTCAACACTGACCCCCCCAAAGTCAACACTGACCCCCCAAAGTCAACACTGAACCCCAAAGTCAACACTGACCCCCCCAGAGTCAACACTGACCCCCCCAGAGTCAACACTGACCCCCCCAGAGTCAACACTGACCCCCCACCCCCAAAGTCAACACTGACCCCTTCAGACAACACTGACCCCCCCAAAGTCAACACTGACCCCCCCCAGAGTCAACACTGACCCCCCCGAACCCCCAGAGTCAACACTGACCCCCCCAACCCCCCAGAGTCAACACTGACCCCCCAGAGTCAACACTGACCCCCCCGAGTCAAACACTGACCTCCCTGACCGTCCCAGAGTCAACACCGACCCCCCCGACCCCCCAGAGTCAACACTAAACCCCCCGAACCCCCAGAGTCAACACTGACCCCCCGACCCCCCGAGAGTCAACACTGACCCCCGACCCCCCGAGAGTCAACACTGACCCCCCCGACCCCAGACTCACACTGACCCCCCCGACCCCAGACTCAACACTGACCCCCCCGACCCCAGACTCAACACTGATCCCCAACCCCCCCCAGACTCAACACTGACCCCCCCGTCCCCCCCAGAGTCGACACTGACCCCCCAGAGTCAACACTGACCCCCCCAACCCCCCCAGAGTCAACACAGACCCCCCCCAGAGTCAACACTGACCCCCCCGACCCCAGACTCAACACTGACTCCCCCGACCCCAAACTCAACACTGACCCCCAACCCCCCCCAGACTCAACACTGACCCCCCTGACCCCCCCAGAGTCGACACTGACCCCCCCAGAGTCAACACTGACCCCCCCCAACCCCCCCAGAGTCAACACAGACCCCCCCAGAGTCAACACTGACCCCCCCCGACCCCCCCAGAGTCAACACTGACCCCCTGACCCCCCCAGAATCAACACTGACCCCCCTGACCCCTCCAGAATCAACACTGACCCCCCCGACACCCACCCCCAGAATCAACACTGACCCCCCTGACCCCCCCAGAGTCAACACTGACCCCCCCGACACCCACCCCCAGAGTCAACACTGACCCCCCCACCTCCCTAGAAACAACACTGACCCCCGACACCCCCAGAATCAACACTGACCCCCCAGAGCCAACACTGACCCCCCCCCCCCGACCCCTTACCACTCCTACACGGTGCCGAGTACAGAGGGAAGGAGGGAGGGATGAGGGAAGAGGGAGGGATGAGGAAGGAGGGATGAGGGAGGGATGAGGGGATGAAGGGAGGATGAGAGAGGGATGAGGGGATGAGGGATGGAGGGATGAGGGAGGGATGGCAGGATGGAGAAATGAGGAAAGGTATGATGGAGGGTTGAGGGAGGGAGGAATGAGGGGATGAGGGAGTGAGGGAAGGAGGGATGGATTTTTTGATTTGATTTATTATTGTCACATGTATTGGGATACAGAGAAAAGTATTTTTTCTTGCGCGCTATCCAGACAAAGCATACCGTTCATAGAGAAGGAAGTACAGAGGGAAGTTCCCTCATCCCTCCCTCTCTCTTCCCTCCCTCATCCCTCCCTCCCTCCCTCTGTACTCAGCACCATGTAGGAGTGGTAAGGGTCGGAGGGGGGGGGTCGGGGGGTGGGGTGGGGGGGGTGAGGTCAGCGTAGTGTCTGGGGGTGGGGAGGGTGCAGAATGTAATGTTAGAGTCATAGCGAGGGTGTAGAGAGAGATCAGGGGTGGTGAGAGGGCAGAGGGAGGGAATGAGGGATGGAGGGATGGGGATGGGATGAGGGAGGAAAGAATGGGGGAAGAGGAGGGAGTGAGGGAAAAGGGAGGGAGGGAGGGAAGGAGGGAGGGATGAGGGAAGAGGGGAGGAGGGAGGGAGGGAGGGAGAGAGGGATGA
>NW_027593044.1:5000-35000 GCF_964213995.1 Mustelus asterias
GAGAGAGAGAGCACGGACATGTGAGGGAGGGGAAAATCGAGCCCTGGGAACATAAGCTGGCAGCTGTGAGGTGAAGGGGAATTTTGGTTGGAGCAGAGAAGACTGAGGGGCGACCTGATCGAGGTGTTCAAGATTATGAGAGACACGGACAGAGTGGATAAGGAGCAGCTGTTCCCCTTAGTTGAAGGGTCAGTCACGAGGGGGACACAGGCTCAAGGTGAGGGGCAGGAGGTTTAGGGGGGATGTGAGGAAAAGCTTTTTACCCAGAGGGTGGTGAGGGTCTGGAATGCGCTGCCTGGGAGGGTGGAGGAGGCGGGAGGCCTCACATCCTTTAAAAAGTACCTGGATGAACACTTGGCTCATCATCACATTCAGGGCTCTGGGCCAAGAGCTGGGAAGTGGGGTTAGGTGTTTCTAATGGGTCGGTGCAGACTCGATGGGCTGAAGGGTCTCTTCTGCGCTGTGAGATTCGGTGAAACCTCAGTTGGAGGCAGCTCCTGGGAGTTGGGAGGACTGATTCTGCCTGGTGAGTGGGTGGACAGGAACACAACGGGCCAATGCTGAGTTGTGGGGTCGAGTTTGGTATATCTGGGGTTGGGGGGGGAGGCGGATAGGTCACCGCGCTATCCGGTCCTGACAGGGGCAGCCCCGCAGAGGGGTGCGATCGGTGCTTGCAGGGGCTGAATGGGAGGAGGAGTGGGGGGGGGGAAGAGGAGGGGGGTCTCCCATCGTGCCCGCCCGTGTGAACCAGACGTTGGGGTCTCCCGGTTGACAGAGGTGGGACTGATGTGCGTGTGTGTGTGTGTGGGTGTGTGTGTGGGTGTGTGTGTGTGTTCAAATGCAGCAGAGCAACCTGATTGGCTTCCATCCATCTAGTAGCGTCCTGCAAGTGATTAAACTCCACGAAGGCGAACCCACGGCTTTGACCTGGAGACAGCATTCAAATACAGACGGAGTGTGTTAGTTCATCACAGTAAAACACGGCAGCCTTTGCCACAGCACAATCAGAAACCCCCTGTTTGCACGGGCAAGCTACACGCATTGGGGGGAGGGGGTGGGTGGGGAATAGAGAAACGCACCCTGACACAACACAGACAGACAACAACAACCACCGCACACCGTGCCCCACCCCCGGAGCGAGGTACGATCACCAAGAGGGGGCGGTTCCGATTACGGCAGGGGCGCGCCGTGAGGCTGAGCTGTGGCTGAAACCCCAGCCCGACCGGGAAAGTGCGGCGAGGAGCCCCCCCCCCCCCCCCCCCTCCCCCACTACCCTGCGAAGGACAGACTGTCACTCAGCCTCCCCCTGGATATAACACTGAGGCCATACCACCTGGCCACGTCACACAACACAGCAAGGGGAGCCAGGGGGGTGGGGTTGAAGGGGCAGGGTTAATCTACATTGGAGGGTGAGGGGAGGGGGGGGCTCACCTCAAACTCCAGCAGTCAGTCACCTCTCACCCTCTAGGCAATGGCTAATGTCATGATCCCGCGCTGATCTATCTGGGAGTGTGGGGGTTATATTACTGGACTAGTAATCCAGGGTACGGGAGTGTGGGGGTTATATTACTGGACTAGTAATCCAAGGTACGGGAGTGCGGGTGTTATATTACTGGACTAGTAATCCAGGGTACGGGAGTGTGGGGTTATATTTCTGGACTAGTAATCCAGGGTACGGGAGTGTGGGGGTTATATTACTGGAATAGTAATCCAAGGTACGGGAGTGCGGGTGTTATATTACTGGACGAGTAATCCAGGGTACGGGAGTGTGGGGTTATATTTCTGGACTAGTAATCCAGGGTACGGGAGTGCGGGGGTTATATTACTGGACTAGTAATCCAGGGTACGGGAGTGCGGGGGTTATATTAATGGACTAGTAATCCAGGGTACGGGAGTGCGGGGGTTATATTACTGGAATAGTAATCCAAGGTACGGGAGTGTGGGGTTATATTACTGGACTAGTAATCCAGGGTACGGGAGTGTGGGGTTATATTACTGGACTAGTAATGCAGGGTACGGGAGTGTGGGGTTATATTACTGGACTAGTAATCCAGGGTACGGGAGTGTGGGGTTATATTACTGGACTAGTAATCCAGGGTACGGGAGTGCGGGGTTATATTACTGGAATAGTAATCCAGGGTACGGGAGTGCGGGGGTTATATTACTGGACTAGTAATCCAGGGTACGGGAGTGTGGGGGTTATATTACTGGACTAGTAATCCAGGGTACGGGAGTGTGGGGTTATATTACTGGAATAGTAATCCAGGGTACGGGAGTGTGGGTGTTATATTACTGGAATAGTAATCCAGGGTACGGGAGTGTGGGTGTTATATTACTGGACTAGTAATCCAGGGTACGGGAGTGCGGGGTTATATTACTGGAATAGTAATCCAGGGTACGGGAGTGTGGGGTTATATTACTGGAATAGTAATCCAGGGTACGGGAGTGTGGGGGTTATATTTCTGGACTAGTAATCCAGGGTACGGGAGTGCGGGGGTTATATTACTGGACTAGTAATCCAGGGTACGGGAGTGTGGGGTTATATTACTGGAATAGTAATCCAAGGTACGGGAGTGTGGGGTTATATTACTGGACTAGTAATCCAAGGTACGGGAGTGTGGGGTTATATTACTGGACTAGTAATCCAGGGTACGGGAGTGTGGGGTTATATTACTGGAATAGTAATCCAAGGTACGGGAGTGTGGGGTTATATTACTGGACTAGTAATCCAGGGTACGGGAGTGCGGGGTTATATTACTGGACTAGTAATCCAGGGTACGGGAGTGTGGGGTTATATTACTGGACTAGTAATCCAGGGTACGGGAGTGCGGGGTTATATTACTGGACTAGTAATCCAGGGTACGGGAGTGCGGGGTTATATTACTGGAATAGTAATCCAGGGTACGGGAGTGCGGGATTATATTACTGGACTAGTAATCCAGGGTACGGGAGTGCGGGGTTATATTACTGGAATAGTAATCCAAGGTACGGGAGTGTGGGGTTATATTACTGGACTAGTAATCCAGGGTACGGGAGTGCGGGGGTTATATTACTGGACTAGTAATCCAGGGTACGGGAGTGTGGGTGTTATATTACTGGAATAGTAATCCAAGGTACGGGAGTGTGGGGTTATATTACTGGACTAGTAATCCAGGGTACGGGAGTGCGGGGGTTATATTACTGGACTAGTAATCCAGGGTACGGGAGTGTGGGGTTATATTACTGGACTAGTAATCCAGGGTACGGGAGTGTGGGGGTTATATTACTGGACTAGTAATCCAGGGTACGGGAGTGTGGGGGTTATATTACTGGACTAGTAATCCAGGGTACGGGAGTGCGGGGTTATATTACTGGACTAGTAATCCAGGGTACGGGAGTGTGGGTGTTATATTACTGGAATAGTAATCCAAGGTACGGGAGTGTGGGGTTATATTACTGGACTAGTAATCCAGGGTACGGGAGTGCGGGGGTTATATTACTGGACTAGTAATCCAGGGTACGGGAGTGTGGGTGTTATATTACTGGAATAGTAATCCAAGGTACGGGAGTGTGGGGTTATATTACTGGACTAGTAATCCAGGGTACGGGAGTGCGGGGGTTATATTACTGGACTAGTAATCCAGGGTACGGGAGTGCGGGGTTATATTACTGGACTAGTAATCCAGAGTACGGGAGTGCGGGGTTATATTACTGGACTAGTAATCCAGGGTACGGGAGTGCGGGGTTATATTACAGGACTAGTAATCCAGGGTACGGGAGTGTGGGGTTATATTACTGGACTAGTAATCCAGGGTAAGGGAGTGTGGGGTTATATTACTGGACTAGTAATCCAGGGTACGGGAGTGTGGGTGTTATATTACTGGAATAGTAATCCAAGGTACGGGAGTGTGGGGTTATATTACTGGACTAGTAATCCAGGGTACGGGAGTGCGGGGGTTATATTACTGGAATAGTAATCCAGGGTACGGGAGTGTGGGGGTTATATTACTGGAATAGTAATCCAGGGTACGGGAGTGTGGGGTTATATTACTGGACTAGTAATCCAGGGTACGGGAGTGCGGGGGTTATATTACTGGACGAGTAATCCAGGGTACGGGAGTGTGGGGTTATATTACTGGACTAGTAATCCAGGGTACGGGAGTGTGGGGGTTATATTACTGGAATAGTAATCCAAGGTACAGGAGTGTGGGGTTATAATACTGGACTAGTAATCCAGGGTACGGGAGTGTGGGGGTTGTATTACTGGACTAGTAATCCAGGGTACGGGAGTGTGGGGGCTATATTACTGGACTAGTAATCCAGGGTACGGGAGTGTGGGGTTATATTACTGGACTAGTAATCCAGGGTACGGGAGTGTGGGGTTATATTACTGGAATAGTAATCCAGGGTACGGGAATGTGGGGTTATATTACTGGACTAGTAATCCAAGGTACGGGAGTGTGGGGTTATATTACTGGAATAGTAATCCAAGGTACGGGAGTGTGGGGTTATATTACTGGACTAGTAATCCAGGGCACGGGAGTGTGGGGTTATATTACTGGACTAGTAATCCAGGGTACGGGAGTGTGGGGGCTATATTACTGGACTAGTAATCCAGGGTACGGGAGTGTGGGGGTTATATTACTGGACTAGTAATCCAGGGTACGGGAGTGCGGGGGTTATATTACTGGACTAGTAATCCAGGGTACGGGAGTGTGGGTGTTATATTACTGGAATAGTAATCCAAGGTACGGGAGTGTGGGGTTATATTACTGGACTAGTAATCCAGGGTACGGGAGTGCGGGGGTTATATTACTGGACTAGTAATCCAGGGTACGGGAGTGTGGGTGTTATATTACTGGAATAGTAATCCAAGGTACGGGAGTGTGGGGTTATATTACTGGACTAGTAATCCAGGGTACGGGAGTGCGGGGGTTATATTACTGGACTAGTAATCCAGGGTACGGGAGTGCGGGGTTATATTACTGGACTAGTAATCCAGAGTACGGGAGTGCGGGGTTATATTACTGGACTAGTAATCCAGGGTACGGGAGTGCGGGGTTATATTACAGGACTAGTAATCCAGGGTACGGGAGTGTGGGGTTATATTACTGGACTAGTAATCCAGGGTAAGGGAGTGTGGGGTTATATTACTGGACTAGTAATCCAGGGTACGGGAGTGTGGGTGTTATATTACTGGAATAGTAATCCAAGGTACGGGAGTGTGGGGTTATATTACTGGACTAGTAATCCAGGGTACGGGAGTGCGGGGGTTATATTACTGGAATAGTAATCCAGGGTACGGGAGTGTGGGGGTTATATTACTGGAATAGTAATCCAGGGTACGGGAGTGTGGGGTTATATTACTGGACTAGTAATCCAGGGTACGGGAGTGTGGGGTTATATTACTGGACGAGTAATCCAGGGTACGGGAGTGTGGGGTTATATTACTGGACTAGTAATCCAGGGTACGGGAGTGTGGGGGTTATATTACTGGAATAGTAATCCAAGGTACAGGAGTGTGGGGTTATAATACTGGACTAGTAATCCAGGGTACGGGAGTGTGGGGGTTGTATTACTGGACTAGTAATCCAGGGTACGGGAGTGTGGGGGCTATATTACTGGACTAGTAATCCAGGGTACGGGAGTGTGGGGTTATATTACTGGACTAGTAATCCAGGGTACGGGAGTGTGGGGTTATATTACTGGAATAGTAATCCAGGGTACGGGAATGTGGGGTTATATTACTGGACTAGTAATCCAAGGTACGGGAGTGTGGGGTTATATTACTGGAATAGTAATCCAAGGTACGGGAGTGTGGGGTTATATTACTGGACTAGTAATCCAGGGCACGGGAGTGTGGGGTTATATTACTGGACTAGTAATCCAGGGTACGGGAGTGTGGGGGCTATATTACTGGACTAGTAATCCAGGGTACGGGAGTGTGGGGTTATATTACTGGACTAGTAATCCAGGGTACGGGAGTGTGGGGTTATATTACTGGAATAGTAATCCAGGGTACGGGAGTGTGGGGTTATATTACTGGACTAGTAATCCAAGGTACGGGAGTGTGGGGTTATATTACTGGAATAGTAATCCAGGGTACGGGAGTGTGGGGGTTATATTACTGGACTAGTAATCCAGGGCACGGGAGTGTAGGGTTATATTACTGGACTAGTAATCCAGGGTACGGGAGTGTGGGGGTTATATTACTGGACTAGTAATCCAGGGGACGGGAGTGTGGGTGTTATATTACTGGAATAGTAATCCAGGGCACGGGAGTGTGGGGTTATATTACTGGACTAGTAATCCAGGGTACGGGAGTGTGGGGGTTATATTACTGGACTAGTAATCCAGGGCACGGGAGTGTGGGGTTATATTACTGGACTAGTAATCCAGGGTACGGGAGTGTGGGTTTATATTACTGGACTAGTAATCCAGGGGACGGGAGTGTGGGGTTATATTACTGGACTAGTAATCCAAGGTACGGGAGTGTGGGTGTTATATTACTGGACTAGTAATCCAGGGTACGGGAGTGTGGGGTTATATTACTGGACTAGTAATCCAGGGGACGGGAGTGTGGGGTTATATTACTGGACTAGTAATCCAGGGTACGGGAGTGAGGGGGTTATATTACTGGACTAGTAATCCAGGGTACGGGAGTGCAGTTCTATTGAGAACTCTCTGGGTAACAAGGGGTCAGCAATGAGCTTTAACACTGATCCCCGGATCGCCAAGGATGAAACAGTCCAGCAGCAATCACCTTCGCTTGGGAAGGAGTCCCACATTCTTCCCCACTCCCCGTGGGAGCGAGTCCCACATTCTCCCCTCTCCCCGTGACTGCGAGTCCCACATTCTCCCTCACTCCCCGTGGGAGCGAGTCCCACATTCTCCCCCACTCCCCGTGGGAGCGAGTCCCACATTCTCCCCCACTCCCCGTGGGAGCGAGTCCCACATTCTCCCCCACTCCCCGTGGGAGCGAGTCCCACATTCTCCCCCACTCCCCGTGGGAGCGAGTCCCACATTCTCCCCCACTCCCCGTGGGAGCGAGTCCCACATTCTCCCCCACTCCCCGTGGGAGCGAGTCCCACATTCTCCCCCACTCCCCGTGGGAGCGAGTCCCACATTCTCCCCCACTCCCCGTGGGAGGGAGTCCCACATTCTCCTCCACTCCCTGTGGGAGCGAGTCCCACATTCTCCCCCACGCCCCATGGGAGCGAGTCCCACATTCTCCCCACTCCCCGTGGGAGCGAGTCCCACATTCTCCCCCACTCCCCGTGGGAGCGAGTCCCACATTCTCCCCCACTCCCCGTGGGTGCGAGTCCCACATTCTCCCCCACTCCCCGTGGGAGCGAGTCCCACATTCTCCCCCACTCCCCATGGGAGCGAGTCCCACATTCTCCCCCACTCCCTGGGTGAAGACGTTTCTCCTGAATTCCCCCAGGGTTGGATTGATTAGTGACTGCCTGATATTGACGGCCCCCCGAGTTCTGGTCTCTCCCCCGACCCTATTGAAACCCCCCTCACCATTTTAAAGAATCACCCCCTGAGCCTCTTTCTTTCCAGAGGAAAGAGCCACCCCCCCCCGACCAGGTTATTCAATCTTTCCTGACAGTTACAAGCTTTCAATTCTTGCCTCATTTTGAAAATCTTTTATTTTCTGCACCGACTGAGCTGACAGCGTGAGACAGGCGGGCATCGTTTCCCACTGCCTCCCTGTTCTCCGTTTGAGATATGGAGGGCAGAACGTTTCATGGTTTTCCAGGAGCTGGGCCTGTTCCGTTTAACGCCAGCGCTCCTGCCTTCACGCAGAACAAATTCCGGGATTATGAAAGGGAAGAGGGTGGGACGACAATGCTTGAGAATCCTGGGAGAGCCACGCTGGGAGACAAGACAGTGGAAACAGAAAGAGACAACCACAACAGAACAACCTGGAGACAGGGGCCGGAGGAGGGGCATCATTCGAGCAAGCTAAACCAGACCGTGACACTGGCTGGGGGAAAGAATTTCAAAGTGTTCTTCTTACAGGACAAGGCCGAACGTCCGATGGCCGGACCCTTCCCCGTGCGACGGCTGTTCCAAACTCAACCACGCCACGCCAACCTCAGTCTGTTTGACAACTCGGCGAGGGGGGCGCCCGATGATCGTGGGGGTCCCGGAGTGAGCCGGGACGGAGGAGAGGGAGGGCTGCAGAGAGAGAGAGAGAGAGAGGGCGGGGTGGGGGGGGCGGGGATGCCAGAGTTTGAGAACATCCCGGTAAAACCCACAACAGATTCTCACCTGAGGATTTGTTTCTCATGAGACGTACTTCCCGAGGCTGGTATCCGGCATATTGCAACTGCACTCGGATCTGGAAGGAGACAGGAGAGAAGCAAACTCTAGTGGCCCCTATCATCAATGCCTTTCCCTCCAATTCACTCTTTTCACACTCACACAAGCTGCCTGCAGGCAGCATTCACTGACAGAGACTGATCTCTAAAGCTCCCTCTACACTGTCCCCATCAAACACTCCCAGGACAGGTACAGCACGGGGTTAGATACAGAGTAAAGCTCCCGCTACACTGTCCCCATCAAACACTCCCAGGACAGGTACAGCACGGGGTTAGATACAGAGTAAAGCTCCCTCTACACTGTCCCCCATCAAACACTCCCAGGACAGGTACAGCACGGGATTAGATACAGAGTAAAGCTCCCTCTACACCGTCCACATCAAACACTCCCAGGACAGGTACAGCACGGGGTTAGATACAGAGTGAAGCTCCCTCTACACTGTCCCCATCAAACACTCCCAGGACAGGGAGTAATATTTATTAATGATCTGGATGAGGGTATAGTTGGGTGGATTAGCAAATTTGCTGATGACACCAAAGTCGGTGGTGTGGTAGACAGTGAGGAAGGGTGTCGTAGTCTGCAGGAAGACTTAGACAGGTTGCAAAGTTGGGCCGAGAGGTGGCGGATGGAGTTTAATGCGGAGAAGTGTGAGGTAATTCACTTTGGTAGGAATAACAGTTGTGTTGAGTATAGGGCTAACGGGAGGACTTTGAATAGTGTGGAGGAGCAGAGGGATCTAGGTGTATGTGTGCATAGATCCCTGAAAGTTGGGAATCAAGTAGATAAGGTTGTTAAGAAGGCATATGGTGTCTTGGCGTTTATTGGTAGGGGGATTGAATTTAGGAGTCGTAGCGTTATGTTGCAACTGTACACAACTCTGGTGCGGCCGCACTTGGAGTACTGTGTGCAGTTCTGGTCCCCACATTACAGGAAGGATGTGGAGGCTTTGGAGAGGGTGCAGAGGAGGTTTACCAGGATGTTGCCTGGTATGGAGGGGAGATCCTATGAGGAGAGGCTGAGGGATTTGGGATTGTTTTCGCTGGAAAGGCGGCGGCTAAGAGGGGATCTTATTGAAACATATAAGATGATTAGAGGTTTAGATAGGGTGGATAGTGATAGCCTTTTTCCTCTGATGGAGAAATCCAGCACGAGGGGGCATGGCTTTAAATTGAGGGGGGGTAGTTATAGAACCGATGTCAGGGGTAGGTTCTTTACCCAGAGGGTGGTGAGGGATTGGAATGCCCTGCCAGCATCAGTAGTAAATGCGCCTAGTTTGGGGGCGTTTAAGAGATCCGTAGATAGGTTCATGGACGAAAAGAAATTGGTTTAGGTTGGAGGGTCACAGTTTTTCTTTTTAACTGGTCGGTGCAACATCGTGGGCCGAAGGGCCTGTTCTGCGCTGTAATGTTCTATGTTCTATATTCTAGGTACAGCACGGGGTTAGATACAGGGTAAAGCTCCCTCTACACTGTCCCCATCAAACACTCCCAGGACAGGTACAGCACGGGGTTAGATACAGAGTAAAGCTCCCTCTACACTGTCCCCCATCAAACACTCCCAGGACAGGTACAGCACGGGGTTAGATACAGAGTAAAGCTCCCTCTGCACTGTCCCCATCAAACACTCCCAGGACAGGTACAGCACGGGGTTAGATGCAGAGTAAAACTCCCTCTGCACTGTCCTCCCGTCAAACACTCCCAGGACAGGTACAGCACGGGGTTAGATACAGAGTAAAGCTCCCGCTACACTGTCCCCCATCAAACACTCCCAGGACAGGTACAGCACGGGATTAGATACAGAGTAAAGCTCCCTCTACACTGTCCCCATCAAACACTCCCAGGACAGGTACAGCACGGGGTTAGATACAGGGTAAAGCTCCCTCTGCACTGTCCCCATCAAACACTCCCAGGACAGGTACAGCACGGGGTTAGATACAGAGTAAAGCTCCCTCTACACTGTCCCCATCAAACACTCCCAGGACAGGTACAGCACGGGGTTAGATACAGAGTAAAGCTCCCTCTACACTGTCCCCATCAAACACTCCCAGGACAGGTACAGCACGGGGTTAGATACAGAGTAAAGCTCCCTCTACAGTGATCCCATCAAACACTCCCAGGACAGGTACTGCACGGGGTTAGATACAGAGGAATGCTCTCTCTACACTGTCCCCATCAAACACTCCCAGGACAGGTACAGCACGAGGTTAGATACAGAGTAAAGCTCCCGCTACACTGTCCCCATCAAACACTCCCAGGACAGGGACAGCCACGGGATTCGATACAGAGTAAAGCTCCCTCTTCACTGTCCCCATCAAACACTCCCAGGACTGGTACAGCACGGGGTTAGATACAGAGTAAAGCTCCCTCTACACTGTCCCCATCAAACACTCCCAGGACAGGTACAGCACGGGGTTAGATACAGAGTAAAGCTCCCTCTACACTGTCCCCATCAAACACTCCCAGGACAGGTACAGCACGGGGTTAGATACAGAGGAAAGCTCTCTCTACACTGTCCCCATCAAACACTCCCAGGACAGGTACAGCACGGGGTTAGATACAGAGTAAAGCTCCCTCTACACTGTCCCCATCCAATGCACGATTACAAGGTTCTGTGCTTTGTCCACTCAGCTATCAGGAGCAACATGAAGATTCAGCCTCACTGAGAGTGGATTGGAGTCAGGTGTTGTGTGTACAGTCCCCTCCTTGCCTGTTTGCTTCAATGAACTGCGGCCCAGCAGCCAAATAAACAGAGGCTTCAGGCCTGATGTGAATCTGACCAGAGCATCCAGTCAGCACTGGAAGGAGAATGGGGCCGATACAGCCACACATTCCGGCTGACGGTGGGGTCTTGAGGGAAAGACATTCACTGCATGGTGTGTCTGCGGGAGGGATAGAGCGATGGGGGGAGGGATAGAGCGATGGGGGGGGAGGGATAGAGCGATGGGGGGGAGGGATAGAGCGATGGGGGGGAGGGATAGAGCGATGGGGGGGAGGGATAGAGCGATGGGGGGGAGGGATAGAGCGATGGGGGGGAGGGATAGAGCGATGGGGGGGGGGAGGGATAGAGCGATGGGGGGGGGAGGGATAGAGCGATGGGGGGGGGAGGGATAGAGCGATGGGGGGGGGAGGGATAGAGCGATGGGGGGGAGGGATAGAGCGATGGGGGGGGAGGGATAAAGCGATGGGGGGGAGGGATAGAGCGATGGGGGGAGGGATAGAGCGATAGGGGGGAGGGATAGAGCGATGGGGGGCGGAGGGATTGAGCGATGGGGGGCGGAGGGATTGAGCGATGGGGGGGAGGGATAGAGCGATGGGGGGGGGGAGGGATAGAGCGATGGGGGGAGGGATAGAGCGATGGGGGGGGAGGGATAGAGCGATGGGGGGGGAGGGATAGAGCGATGGGGGGGGAGGGATAGAGCGATGGGGGGGGAGGGATAGAGCGATGGGGGGGGAGGGATAGAGCGATGGGGGGGAGGGATAGAGCGATGGGGGGGAGGGATAGAGCGATGGGGGGGGAGGGATAGAGCGATGGGGGGGGAGGGATAGAGCGATGGGGGGGAGGGATAGAGCGATGGGGGGGAGGGATAGAGCGATGGGGGGGAGGGATAGAGCGATGGGGGGGAGGGATAGAGCGATGGGGGGGAGGGATAGAGCGATGGGGGGGAGGGATAGAGCGATGGGGGGGAGGGATAGAGCGATGGGGGGGAGGGATAGAGCGATGGGGGGGGGAGGGATAGAGCGATGGGGGGGGAGGGATAGAGCGATGGGGGGGGAGGGATAGAGCGATGGGGGGGGGGGAGGGATAGAGCGATGGGGGGGGAGGGATAGAGCGATGGGGGGGGGAGGGATAGAGCGATGGGGGGGGGAGGGATAGAGCGATGGGGGGGAGGGATAGAGCGATGGGGGGGGAGGGATAGAGCGATGGGGGGGGGGAGGGATAGAGCGATGGGGGGGGAGGGATAGAGCGATGGGGGGGGGAGGGATAGAGCGATGGGGGGGGGAGGGATAGAGCGATGGGGGGGAGGGATAGAGCGATGGGGGGGAGGGATAGAGCGATGGGGGGGAGGGATAGAGCGATGGGGGGGAGGGATAGAGCGATGGGGGGCGGAGGGATAGATCGATGGGGGGGGAGGGATAGAGCGATGGGGGGGAGGGATAGAGCGATGGGGGGCGGAGGGATTGAGCGATGGGGGGCGGAGGGATAGAGCGATGGGAGGCGGAGGGATAGATCGATGGGGGGGGAGGGATAGAGCGATGGGGGGGAGGGATAGAGCGATGGGGGGCGGAGGGATTGAGCGATGGGGGGCGGAGGGATTGAGCGATGGGGGACGGAGGGATTGAGCAATGGGGGGTAGGGATAGAGCGATGGGAGGGAGGGATAGAGCGATGGGGGGGGGGAGGGATTGAGCGATGGGGGGGAGGGATAGAGCGATGGGGGGGAGGGATAGAGCGATGGGAGGGAGGGATAGAGCGATGGGGGGGGAGGGATAGAGCGATGGGGGGGGGAGGGATAGAGCGATGGGGGGGAGAGATAGAGCGATGGGGGGGGGAGGGATTGAGCGATGGGGGGGAGGGATAGAGCGATGGGAGGGAGGGATAGAGCAATGGGAGGGAGGGATAGAGCGATGGGGGGGAGGGATAGAGCGATGGGAGGGAGGGATAGAGCGATGGGGGGAGGGGAGGGATAGAGCGATGGGGTGGGAGGGATAGAGCGATGGGGTTGGAGGAAAGAAGCTGGAGCTCGTTCTGTCTCACATACATCGTTCTCGCTGGCGGACTGAGGCAGCATTCGGAGCATGATGATCTTGCTGGCTTTCTCCTCGCCAGACTCACTCCTGTAGTCCTGGTCCCTGTAGTCACCATCGCCCGGGAAGCTGAAGGGCTCCTCTGCATTCTCATAGCTTTTATAACTGTCGCTGTCCTCTCTGTATTCCTGCACAGGGCCACAGGGTTCGTGTCAGACACAATACTACAGGTGGGGACGATCGATATCGGTGCACTACCCCCCGCACACTCGCGCCCCGCACTACCCCACCCACTCCCCCGCACCCCACACTCCCCCACCCACTCCCCCACCCACTCCCCCGCACCCCACTCTCCCCCACGCACTCACCCCCCGCGCGCCCCGCACTCCCCCCCCCCCCCCGCGCGCCCCGCACTCCCCCGTGCCCCGCACACAGGCGCTCCCTGCATGCACCCACTCCCCGCACCCCACATGCACCCACTCCCCGCACCCCACATGCACATCCTGCAAATGTGACATGTCACCCTGGGCTGTTCTGATGAGCCCCCTCCTTGGGCAGTGGCGGGGAACGGGGATCAAACCCCAGCAGCCACACACATCAGACATTACCTCAGACTGTTCGTAGCCCCTGTACTCCTGCTTCCCGTACTCATTACTCCCGTCACATTCATATTCCCGATCATAGGATCGGTAATCCATGTCTCTGTAGTCGTGATCCCGTGGCTCTGACTGCTCCTCTTTACTGCGGTCACTGCCGTAGCGACCCATTCGCTCACCCCGACTTGCACTGCAATCAGAAAGGTCGGCATAAGATCCACTTCATAGAAACATCGAAACCAGAAGCAGGAGGAGGCCATTCGGCCCTTCGAGCTGCTCCACCATTCATTTTGATCACGGCTGATCATCGAATTCAATATCCTGATCCCCCCCCTTCCCCCCATATCCCTCGATCCCTTTCGCCCCAAGAGCGATATCTAATTTCTTCTTGAAATCACACAACGTTTTGGCCTCAGCTACTTTCTGTGGGAGTGAATTCCACACATTCACCACCCTCTGGGTGAAGAAATTTCTCCTCCCCTCAGTTCTAAAAGGTTTCCCCCTTCTCCTCAAACTATGACCCCTAGTTCTGGACTCCCCCCACCATCGGGAACATTCTTTCTGAATCCACCCTGTCGAACCCTGTTAGAATTTTATAAGTTTCTATGAGATCCCCTCTCACTCTTCTAAACTCCAGTGAATATAATCCTAACCCACTTAGTCTCTCCTCATATGACAGACCCCAGGAATCAGCCTGGTAAACCTTCGCTGTGCTCCCTCTATAGCAAAGACATCCTTCCTTGCTACGGAGCGGGGTGGAGGGGTTAGACACATCTCCCATCTCCTGCAACCCTTGCCCCGTAGAGAGACTCTTGCGCAGCTCCCTACCCCACCGCAGGAACAGGAGGAGGACATTCAGCCCCTCTCTCTCTCTCTCTCTCTCTCGAGCCTGTTACACAGGAACAGGAACAGGAGGAGGACATTCACCCTCCTATCCTAACTCCATCTCCCTGCCTCGGTTCCTCAACCCTCAATCCCCCCCCCCCAACTTTACCCAACAGAAACCTCTCAATCTGGGGTTTGAAATTTCCAATCGCCCCCTCCAGCCTCAACATCTTAATTTTGATGAGGGAGAGAGAGTTCCGGATTCCCATTCCCCTTTGTGTGAGGAAGTGCTTCCTGACATTCCTCCGCCCCCCCCGCCCCCCACTTCCAGGACAGCTGGCCTCTCATTTTAACCTTCTGCCCCCCCCCCCCCCGCCCTCCTCGTTCTGGACCCCCCTTCCGTCACCAGAGGAAAGAGTTTCTGTCAACCCTATCGAATCCTTTAATCATCTTAATGCCCCCTCGATCAGATCACCCCCTCAATCCTCGACACTCGAGGGGAGGGAGCTTCGACTGTGTGACCTGCCCTCGAGATTTAACCCTTTCAGACCCCTCGGGAGAGTTTGGGTGGTGCACTGCCGCACTCTTTCCCAGAGGGGTGGTGCCCAGAACAGCACACGGTGCTCCTGATGAGCCCCAGCCAGAGCCTGGACATGTCTTTGACACTACGCCTGACTGCAGCTTTCCAGTCAGCAGCTCATGGGGCAGTGGGAGTCCAGTTACTGTGTCCCTGCTCTGTGTGCTCTCCATCCCAGGAAGCTCAGAGGAGCAGCAGCAGTTACAAGGCGGAGACGATGAATTAAGCGGTACGTTGTGTGAAGGCAGGAGAAGCCTGTTCACATTACCGTTTGTCGTATTCCATCGCCAGTTCCCAGGCAGTGCGCACACAGCCAGGAATATCCAGATGTCCAGCAGCTGTCTCAGTCTCTCCTGCAGCTCCTCCTGCAAAACACAACAAGCTTTGTTCATTCTCCCCAACCTAGCAATCCAACCTTCACAGCAAAAACACAAGCAGCGTACACACTCGTGCACACACTCCCTCCGACCTGCGCACTCCCTCCGACCTGCGCACTCCCGCGCCCGTACTCCCCCCGTGCTCGCACTCCTGCCCGCGCCCACACTCCCTCCCGCCCGTGCCCGCACTCCATCCCTCCCGCGCCCTCCCTCCCATGCGCGCTCCCTCCCTCCCGCCCGCACTCCCTCCCGCCCGCGCTCCCTCCCCCCCGCCCGCGCTCCCTCCCCCCCCGCCCGCGCTCCCTCCCCCCCGCCCGCGCTCCCTCCCCCCCGCCCGCATACTCCCTCCCTCGAGCCTGCGCCCCCTCCCCCCGCGCCCCCTCCCCCCGCGCCCCCTCCCCCCGCGCCCCCTCTGCCGCCCGCACCCGCACCCCCTCCCACGCTCCCTCCCTCCCCCACCTGCGCTCCCTCCCGCCAGCACTCCCTCCGTCCCACACGCACATTCCCTCCTGCGAGCCCGCACTCCCTCCTGCGCCCGCCTGCGCGCTCACTCCCACCCGCTAGAATTTTATAAGTCTCTATGAGATCCCCCCTCATTCGTCTGAACTCCAGTGAAAACAATTGTAACCGAATCAATCTCTCCTCATACACCAGTCCCGCCATCCCCGGAATCAGCCTGGTAAACCTTCGCTGCACTCCCTCGACAGCAGGAACATCCTTCCTCAGAAAAGGAGACCAAAACTGCTCACAATACTCTAGGTGTGGCCTCACCAAGGCCCTGTATAATTGCAACAACACATCCCTGCTCCTGTACTCGAAACCTCTCACAATGGAGGCCAACATACCATTTGCCTTCTTTACCGCCTGCTGCACCTGCATGCTTACCTCCAGCGACTGGTGCACAAGGACACCCAGGTCCCGCTGCACACTCCCCTCTCCCAGTTTACAGCCATTCAGGTAGTAATTTGCTTTCTTGCTTTTGCTTCCAAAGTGAATAACCTCACACTTATACCTGCAGAGTGGCTGGAAGGGGAAATCCTAGCTGCAGTGGAACCCTTTTGAGTAATACCCACAAAAATATCAAAATGACCGATGTTACGAAGTCGCTGTCTCTCCTGGGAAGCAGAGATGCTGACAAACAACACGTCATTCGCTGTTCTGTTACACACATAACAACCAGAATGGGTGCTTCCATACCGAGGGAGCACCGTGCCATCGGAAGGTCAGTGCCGAGGGAATGCTGCCCTGACGAAGCCGGGGACTTCTCCGCAGTGCCCCGTGGCCGGAATTTAGCTGCCAATTAACACGATTGAAATAAAAGGCATCAGTTTTGACATTAACACATTACTGTTCGCTGGAACGTGCTTAGCAATGTCTCTGCAGTACGTCTCTGGCAGTGAAACACTCCAGGAGATAGTGAGGTGGCGAAATCTGCCGGAAAGCAAGCCGCCTCCCCTTCCTCACCCTCGCGCCCGGGTGAATCATTCATCGGGGTCTCCGTGCAGACGGCAGCTCTACCTCAACAGAGGGTCCGCGTAATGGGGGGCACCACCTCAAAACCAGCAACAGTCGTCCTCCGACAGGAATACAACTTCCCCAAACTTGCTCTCAATCCTTCTCTTGATTCTCTGCGATATCGGTGGCGAACCTTCGCTGTCCAAACCCGGAGCCCCGTCGGTCGCCAAGATGCGCCTTTCAGAAGCGCTGCAGAGCGAGCGCTGGAAAACGAGATTAGGACGGACCGATGCTCGATGGCTGGCGCCACTCGACCCATCGAATCGGGAAGCAGATGCTATCCCGGAACAGCGCCCCATCCCCCAACAAAACTGCGCCCTCAACACTAGCCACTCAGCCCATTGGGGTGGGGAGGGCAAGCACGGACCCCTGTCGGCCACACGTGGGGGGAGGAGAGGGAGCGGCCGTGATGCCATTCAGTCCCTCCTGACCCTCTTATCCCCTTGGGGGGGAAAGGAAACCTCCACTCCCTCTTCTTTAGATTGTATCTATTGCCCCAAAATTTCAAATATGGGGGTTTTTTAAATCCCCCCTACAACTTGGGGAGGATAAATTTGATTCAAAAAATACTTTTAATTCCCACACGCCACAAGGATAAAATTGATTTTAAAAAACTTTAATTCCTCCATGCACAAAATGAGAATAATTGATATTGAATAGAAGTTGTACAAGACATTGGTAAGGCCACACTTGGAATACTGTGTGCAATTCTGGTCACCCTATTATAGAAATGATTTTAACTAGAAAGAGTGCAGAAAAGATTTTCTAGGATGCTACCGGGACTTGATGGTTTGAGTTATAAGGAGAGGCTGGATAGACTGGGACTTTTTTCCCTGCAGCGCAGGAGACTGAGGGGTGATCTTATAGAGGTCTATAAAATAATGAGGGGCACAGATCAGCTAGATAGTCAATATCTTTTCCCAAAGGTAGGGGAGTCTAAAACTAGAGGGCATAGGTTTAAGGTGAGAGGGGAGAGATACAGAAGTGTCCAGAGGGGCAATTTTTTCACACAGAGGGTGGTGAGTGTCTGGAACGAGCTGCCAGAGGTAGTAGTAGAGGCGGGTACAATTCTGTCTTTTAAAAAGCATTTAGACAGTTACATGGGTACGATGGGTATCGAGGGATGTTTGATTTGATTTATTGTCACATGTATTGGGATATAGTGAAAAGTATTGTTTCTTGCATGCTATACAAAGCATACCGTTCATAGAGAAGGAAAGGACAGGGTGCAGAATGTAGTGTTACAGTCATAGCTAGGGTGTAGAGAAAGATCAACTTAATGCAAGGTAAGTCCATTCAAAAGTCTGACAGCAGCAGCAGGGAAGAAGCTGTTCTTGAGTCGGTCGGTGCGTGACCTCAAACTTTTGTATCTTTTTCCCGACGGAAGAAGGTGGAAGAGAGAATGTCCGGGGTGCGTGGGATCCTTGATTATGCTGGCTGCTTTTCCGAGGCAGCGGGAAGTGTAGACAGAGCCAATGGATGGGAGGCTGGTCTGCGTGATGGATTGGGCTACATTCACAACCTTTTGTAGTTCCTTGCGGTCTTGGGCAGAGCAGGAGCCCATACCAAGCTGTGATACAACCAGAAAGAATGCTTTCTATGGTGCATCTGTAAAAGTTGGTGAGAGTTGTAGCTGACATGCCAAATTTCCTTAGTCTCCTGAGAAAGTAGAGGCGTTGGTGGGGCTTTCTTAACTATAGTGTCGGCATGGGGGGGACCAGGACAGGTTGTTGGTGATCTGGACACCTAAAAACTTGGAAGCTCTCGACCATTTCTACTTCGTCCCCGTTGATGTAGACAGGGGCATGTTCTCCTTTACGCTTCCTGAAGTCGATGACAATCTCCTTCATTTTGTTGACATTGAGGGAGAGATTATTGTTGCCGCACCAGTTCACCAGATTCTCTATCTCATTCCTGTTCTCTGTCTCGTCATTGTTTGAGATCCGACCCACTACGGTGGTGTCGTCAGCAAACTTGAAAATCGAATTGGTGGGGAATTTTGCCGCACAGTCATAGGTGTATAAGGAATATAGTAGGGGGCTGAGAACACAGCCTTGTGGGGCACCGGTGTTGAGGATGATCGTGGAGGTGGTGTTGTTGCCGACCCTTACTGATTGTGGTTTGAGTTAGGAAGTTCAGGATCCAGTCACAGTGGGAGGTGCCAAGCCCCAGGCCACGGAGTTTGGAGATGAGTCTCGTAGGAATAATGGTGTTGAAGGCTGAGCTGTAGTCAATAAATAGGGAGTCTGACATCGGTGTCCTTGTTATCCAGGTGTTCCAGGATTGAGTGCAGAGCCAGGGAAATGGTGTCTGCTGTGGACCTGTTGCGGAAGTCGGCAAACTGTAGTGGATCCAGGTTGTCCGGGAGGCTGGAGTTGATTCGTGCCGTGACTAACCTTTTGAAACACTTCATAATGATGGATGTCAGAGCCACCGGCCGATCGTCATTAAGGCACGCTGCTTGGTTTTTCTTAGGTACCGGGATGATGGTCGTCTTCTTGAAGCAGATAGGGACCTCAGATTGTTGTAAAGAGAGGTTGAAGATGTCTGTGAATACCCCCGCCAGCTGATCTGTGCAGGATCCGAGTGCTCGTCCGGATATCCCATCCGGGCCAGTCGCTTTCCGTGGGGTGACCTTCAAGAAAGCTGCTCTGACATCTGCAATGGTGACCTCAGATACAGGTTCATCCAAGGCTTCCAGGGTGGAGGGCATGCTCTCACTGACCTCTTGTTCAAAACGGGCATAGAATGCATTGAGCTCATCAGGGAGGGGTGTGTTGGAGCCGGCGATTTTACATGCCTTCATCTTGTAGACTGTTATGTCTTGCGGACATTGCCATAGTCAGCAGGAGTCCGTGTGGCTGGCCTGGGACTCTAGCTTGGTCTAGTGCTGTCTTTTGGCATTTTTGATGGATCTCCTTGGATCGTATCTGGCTTTCTTGTATCGGTCAGTGTCGCCTGACTTGAACGCCTCAGAACTGGACTTCAGCAAGCAGTGGGTATCCCTGTTCATCCATGATTTCCGAATGGGGAACACACGGATTTGCTTCTTTGGCACACAGTCTTCTCCACACTTACTGATGAAGTCAGTTACTGTAGTGGCGTACTCGTTCAGGCTGGTCGCAGAGTTTTTAAATACTGACCAGTCCACTGACTCCAAGCAGCCCCGTAGGAGATCACCCGATTCCTCAGACCAACATTGCACAACTTTATGCTCCAGATATCCACTCCATCTGACGAAGGAGCAGCGCTCCGAAAGCTAATGGCATTTGCTACCAAATAAACCTGTTGGACTTTAACCTGGTGTTGTTAAAACTCTTACTGTGTTTACCCCAGTCCAATGCCGGCATCTCCACATCATGAGCAGAAAGTTGCCAGTGTTGCTACGTCTGGACACCACAAGGTGTTGATTAGGAAGCAGACCCTACCTCCCCTAGCCTTGCCTGAGGCCGCTGTGTGGACCATTCGATGGATTGAGAAGCCCTCTGGTTGTCCGGTGAAGCAGGAGTGAGCCGCGTCTCCGTGAAACAGAGCACACAGCACTCCCTCAGTTCTCTTTGGAAAGTGAGTCTGGCTCTAAGTTTGTCCAGCTTGTTTTCCAGAGATTGGACATTTGCAGTAAGCTGGGGAGGGGGGCCTTGGGACCACCTTGTTTCAATCTCACCTGCAGACCTGCACGTTTCCCACGCTTCCTGGAGTGATATGGGCCGAACGCGGGCAATTGGGACGATCGCAATGGTAAAAACTGGGCGGCACAGACAAGTTGGGCTGAAGGACCTGTTTCCATGCTTTAAACCTCTGACTCTAAAAATAATCATTTTAATTCCACCACACACACGGAGGACAAAGTTGATTTAAAAAAGCTTTTGATCCCAATGAAGATAAGATTGATAATAAAAATACTTTTAATTTACCCCACACACACAATGAGGATAAAATTGATTTTAAAATACTTTTAATTTACCACACACACACGAGGATAGAATTGTCTGTATCGCGCGTAAGAAACAATATTTTTCAGTGTACTGATACATGTGACAATAATAAATCAAATCAAAATTGATATAAATAATACTGTTAACCCTCCCCGCACACACAATGAGGATAAAATAATATATTTTTAATCCTCCCAATGAGGGTAACATTGATGAAAATAATACATTTAAAGAGTGGAGAAGGGATAGAGGCAGATTCGCCCCCGCCCCGGGCAGAGGGGGATATTGGAGGCAGATTTGCCCCCACCCCGGGCAGAGGGGGATATTGGAGGCAGATTCGCCCCCACTCCAGGCAGGGGGGGGATATTGGAGGCAGATTCGCCCCCACCCCGGGCAGAGGGGGGGATATTGGAGGCAGATTCGCCCCCACCCCGGGCAGGGGGGGATCTTGGAGGCAGATTCGCCCCCACTCCAGGCAGGGGGGGATATTGGAGGCAGATTTGCCCCCACCCCGGGCAGGGGGGGATCTTGGAGGCAGATTCGCCCCCACTCCAGGCAGGGGGGGGATATTGGAGGCAGATTCGCCCCCACTCCAGGCAGGGGGGGATATTGGAGGCAGATTCGCCCCCGCCCCGGGCAGAGGGGGGGATATTGGAGGCAGATTCGCCCCCACTCCAGGCAGGGGGGGATATGGTCAGTCTGGGCTGTCGCTGTGGGGGGGGTTTATTGGTGAAGCTGCAGCTTCTCCCTCAGCGTGCGGCACGGTGGCACAGTGGGTTAGCGCTGCTGCCTCACAGCGCCAGGGACCCGGGTTCGATTCCCGGCTCGGGTCACTGTCTGTGCGGAGTCTGCACGTCCTCCCCGTGTCTGCGTGGGTTTCCTCCCACAGTCTGAAAGACGTGCAGGTTAGGGTGCATTGGCCGTGCTAAACTCTCCCTCAGTGTTACCCAAACAGGAGTGTGGAGACTGGGGGATTCTCACAGTAACTTCATTGCAGTGTTAATGTGACACTAACAAACAGACTCACCTCCCGGGAGCTGCTGCCTCCGCCTCTGCCGGATGGATGGAGGGAGATGAATGGATGCGATGGGGCTGAGGGTGGGTGGGGGGTTGTTCCCACTCTCTCCCGCTGCCGATCAGCCGCTTTCTGCCGCTCTCCCCGGACTATGGCGGGCTTTCTCTGCCCTCTCCCCGTCCCCGCCGCCGCTCGGGCCGCGCTCACAAGATGGCGGCCAAGCGCCGCCGAGCTTCTTCCCCGGAGCTGCCTCGCGCCCGCCTCCCATTGGCTCAGCCCCGCTCCGGCTCCCCATTGGCTCAGCCCCCCGCCCGCTCCCGCCTCCCATTGGCTCAGCCCCGCTCCGGTTCCCCATTGGCTCAGCCCCGCGCCCGCTCCCGCCTCCCATTGGCTCAGCCCCGCGCACGCTCCTGCTCCCCATTGGCTGAGCGCAGAGCTCTCCGGCGATTGGCTGAGCCCCGCGCCCGCCTCCCATTAAGAAGTCTCACAACTCACAGGTCCAACCCCGCCTCCCATTGGCAGAGCCTTGCCATTCACCTATTGGCGTTTCTCCGCCCCCTACTCAATATGCAGAAATAGACCCCGCCCCTACTCAATATGCAGGAATAGACCCCTCCCCTACTCAATATGCAGGAATGGACCCCGCCCCTACTCAATATGCAGGAATAGACCCCGCCCCTACTCAATATGCAGGAATAGACCCCTCCCCTACTCAATATGCAGGAATGGACCCCGCCCCTACTCAATATGCAGGAATCGATCCTACTCCTCAATATCATAGAAATCATAGAAACCCTACAGTGCAGAAGGAGGCCATTCGGCCCATCGAGTCTGCACCGACCACAATCCCACCCAGGCCCTACCCCCACATATTTTACCCGCTAATCCCTCTAACCTACGCATCCCAGGACTCTAAGGGGCAATTTTTAACCTGGCCAATCAACCTAACCCGCACATCTTTGGACTGTGGGAGGAAACCGGAGCACCCGGAGGAAACCCATGCAGACACGAGGAGAATGTGCAAACTCCACACAGACAGTGACCCAAGCCGGGAATCGAACCCAGGTCCCTGGAGCTGTGAAGCAGCAGTGCTAACCACTGTGCTACCGTGCCGACCCCTACTCAATACGCAGAAATAGACCCCGCCCCGACTCAATATGCAGGAATAGATCCCTACCCTACTCAATATGCAGGAATAGACCCCGCCCCCTACTCAATATGCAGAAATAGACCCACCCGCTACTCAATATGCAGGAATAGACCCACCCCCTACTCAATATGCAGAAATAGACCCACCCGCTACTCAATATGCAGGAATAGACCCACCCCCTACTCAATATGCAGAAATCAACCCTGCCCCTACTCAATATGCAGAAATAGACCCCGCTCCTACTCAATATGCAGGAATAGACCCCGCCCCGACTCAATATGCAGGAATAGACCCTGCCCCTACTCAATATGCAGGAATAGACCCCACCCCTACTCAATATGCAGGAATAGACCCCGCCCCTACTCAATATGCAGGAATAGACCCTGCCCCTACTCAATATGCAGGAATAGACCCCACCCCTACTCAATATGCAGGAATAGACCCCACCCCCTACACCATACGCAGAAATAGACCCCGCCCCTACTCAATATGCAGGTATAGACCCCGCCCCCTACTCAATATGCAGGAACAGGCTCAGCTTTGGTAATGTTCTCCTCGAACTAGGCAGAATCAGCAGGATAACACATTGCATGTGTGTCGTCAGGGCCATTCAGAAAGGTCATTTTTTCTCTGTCCCCTTTCTTATTCATTGGCCTTAGCTCCTCCTCTGTCAAGCAGTCCTCCTCTTCACCAGCCTCCCATCCATTGACTCTGTCTACACTTCCCGCTGCCTCGGGAAAAGCAGCAGCATAATTAAGGACCCCCCACGCACCCCGGACATTCTCTCTTCCACCTTCTTCCGTCGGAAAAAAGATACAAAAGTCTGAGGTCACGCACCGACCGACTCAAGAACAGCTTCTTCCCTGCTGCTGTCGGACTTTTGAATGAACCTACCTTGCATTAAGTTGATCTTTCTCGACACCTTAGCTATGACTGTAACACTACATTCTGCACCCGCTCCTTTCCTTCTCTATGAACAGTATGCCTTGTCTGTATAGCACGCAAGAAACAATACTTTTCACTGTATGTTAATACATGTGACAATAATAAATCAGATCAAACCAGCTCCTGCAGCTTACAGCTTCAGCTCTGTCATTGGGGGCACAGTAGACCGATACTTCCACTCCTCAATCTCTTTTTTGAGACCACACATGTTGATTCATCTACTTTTTTCTTCAGGTCAGGTGAGCTTCAAAGAACACCTTGAAGTCTCCAACCCGACTAGTAACAACACACAACAGATTGTGTTCCTGGGTGTCAGAACCCATTTCAACCTGGCTTCAAGAGATCACTGTGGCAATTACACTGCTGCAAAAACCACTGTAAGTTACTTGAACACCAGTTGTGCACGGTACAATTTCACTGGATATCCACATCTGTCCAGACTGAATGGATTCTTTATGCCAACTTTGACAAAGGGTCATCTGGACTCGAAACGTCAGCTCTTTTCTCTCCTCACAGATGCCGCCAGACCCGCTGAGATTTTCCAACGTTTTCTCTTTTGGTCTTTATGTCAACAGTTCATTTTAGTTGATGGTACAATTTTGCCAAACAGTCTTACTTCATGCTGTTGTCCTTCCCTTTGATGCACAGTAGACCGATACTTCCACTCCTCAATCTCTTTTTTGAGATCACACATGTTGATTCATCTACACTTTCCTTCATGTAGATGGATGAGCAGTTTTTGACCATCCTGAACAAAGAACAATACAGCACAGGAAACAGGCCCTTCGGCCCTCCAAGCCCGCGCCGCTCATGTGCCCAACTAGACCATTCGTTTGTATCCCTCTATTCCCAGTCTGTTCATGTGGTTATTTAGATAAGTCTTAAACGATCCCAGTGTGTCCGCCTCAATCACCTTGCTTGGCAGTGCATTCCAGGCCCCCACCACCCTCTGTGTAAAATACGTCCCCCTGACATCTGTGTTGAACCTTGCCCCCCTCACTTTGAACCCGTGACCCCTTGTGTTCGTCACCACCGACCTGGGAAAAAGCTTCCCACTGTTCACCCTATCTATGCCCTTCATAATTTTATACACCTCTTTTAGGTCGCCCCTTATCCTCCATCTTTCCAGGGAGAACAACCCCAGTTTACCCAATCTCTCCTCATAGCTAAGGGTTTTTTTAAAAAAAGGGCGGCATGGACAAGTTGGGCCGAAGGGCCTGTTTCCATGCTGTAAACCTCTCTGACTCTATTTCTTATCCACTTCCTGTTTCATCACACACTGTGCCACTTTTAAATGTTGTCCATCCAACTCATCTGCCCTTTTCAACCTTTCCCTAAAATTTGACACGTAGTTGGGCGGCACGGTAGCACAGTGGGTTAGCGCTGCTGCTTCACAGCGCCAGGGACCCTGGTTCGATTCCCGGCTTGGGTCGCTGTCTGTGTGGAGTTTGCACATTCTCCTCGTGTCTGCGTGGGTTTGGTCCGGTTGGTATGGTATGGTGGGAAGATCGTATGAGGAAAGGCTGAGGGACTTGAGGTTGTTTTCGTTAAGAGAGAAGGTTAAGAGGTGACTTAATAGAGGCATACAAGATGGTCAGAGGATTAGATAGAGTGGATAGTGAGTGCCTTTTTCCTCGGATGGTGATGGCTAGCACGAGGGGACATAGCTTTAAATTGAGGGGTGATAGATATAGGACAGATGTTAGAGGTAGGTTCTTTACTCAGAGAGTAGTAAGGGCGTGGAATGCCCTGCCTGCAGCAATAGTGGACTCGTCAACATTAAGAGCATTCAAATGGTCATTGGATAAACATATGGATGATATTGGAATAGTGTAGATTAGAGAGGCTTTAGATTGGTTTCACTGGTCGGCGCAACATCGAGGGCCGAAGGGTCTGTACTGCGCTGTAATGTTCTATGTTCTATTTGGCCCATCGAGTCTGCACCGACCACAATCCCACCCAGGCCCTATTCCTGTAACCCCACATATTTACCCCTCTAATCCCTCCGACACTAGGGTCAATTGAGCACGGCCAATCAACCTAACCCACACATCTTTGGATTGTGGGAGGCACGGAGCACCCGGAGGAAACCCACGCAGATACGGGGAGAAAGTGCAAACTCCACACAGACAGTGACCCGAGGCCAGAATTGAACCCGGGTCCCTGGCGCTGTGAGGCAGCAGTGCTAACCACTGTGCCACAGATACTCTTTCCTTGGGTAGAAAGGTCAAGTGCTTGGGGAAAAAGTTTAAGGTGCGTGGGGAAAGGTTTAGAGGAGATGTGCGAGGTAAGTTTTTTTACACCGGGGGTGGCGAGTGTCTGGAACGCGCTGCCCGGGGAGGTGGTGGGAGCAGGTACGATCGCGACATTTAAGGGGCAACTGGACAAATCCATAAATAGGATGGGAATGGAAGGGTACGGACTCCGTAAGTGCATATGGTTTTAGTTGAGTTAGGACAGCATGGTCAGCACAGGCTTGGAGGGCCGAAGGGCCTGTTCCTGTGCTGTACTTTCCTTTGAAAGTAGATTTTAATCCTGCAAACAGCCCCCAGTTATAATCCAGGTCAGAAGTGGGAAAGAGAGACACAAAACCGGCTTGAAAACCAGCTTCTGAAACTGAACCAAACTGAAAGGGCGGCACAGTAGCACAGTGGTTAGTACAGTGGTTAGCACTGCTGCTTCACAGCGCCAGGGACCTGGGTTCGATTCCCGGCTCGGGTCACTGTCTGTGTGGAGTCTGCACATTCTCCTCGTGTCTGCGTGGGTTTCCTCCGGGTGCTCCGGTTTCCTCCCACAGTCCAAAGATGTGCGGGTTAGGTTGATTGGCTATGCCAAAAAAATTGCCCCTTAGAGTCCTGGGATGCGTAGGTTAGAGGGATTAGTGGGTAAATATGTAGGGATAAGGGGGTAGGGCCTGGGTGGGATTGTGGTCAGTGCAGACTCGATGGGCCGAATGGCCTCTTTCTGTGCTGTAGGGTTTCTAAGTTCTAAGAAAAGAACTCCTGTCACCTGATCTGTCATAGAAATCCTACAATGCAGGAGGAGGCCATTCGGCCCATCGAGTCCGCACCGACCACAATCCCACCCCAGGCCCTATCGCCACAACCCTACACATTTACCCTGCTAGACCCCCTGACACTAAGGGGCAATTTAGCACAGCCAATCCACCTAACCCGCACCTCTTGGGAGGGGGAAACCGGAGCACCCAGAGGAAACCCACGCAGACACGGGGAGAACGTGCAGACCCCACAGAGACAGTGACCCAAGCCGGGAATCGAACCCGGGTCCCTGGCGCTGTGAGGCGGCCGTGATAACCACTGCGCCACCGAACAATTCTTTCCCCAACAATTCAAAAGGGATGTAGAAGTGATTATTTTGAATTTCTTTTGGTTTTTCGATAGCACACACAAGACACTGACAGAAAAGGGTCTTTAAAGTCAAAGCATCTTCAGTGAGCAATCTTCCTTGGACAGCCTCATTTTGGAGACCGCAAACTAGACGATCTTGAAGAGGGTCTTCTGACGACTCCCCAAACTCACAATGTTGTGCCAGCCTTTTTAAATTGAGCAACGCTTTCTCCTTCCAGTTGATTCCTTCGGTGGAACCGGAACCGTTCCGCGATGACTCGTGGCTTTGGAGAGTTCATCTCTTCAAGGATCTTTGCTAAGTCATCGTAAGATTTGGTTCTAGCTTTGCTGAATGAACCAAGTTCTGGAGCAAATTGAAGGTTTTACTTCCTATTGTACGGAGAAAAGCTGGTACCGACAACTCATTCTCAATTTTATTCACACTGTACAAAGCACTGAAAATGCTCAGGATAGTAACTCTATGGTTCATTTTCTTCATTGGAGTCTAAGGACATGTTAGAAGGGTGATGAAAAAGGCATCTGGGACACTTGCCTTCATCAATCGAGGCACAGATTACAAAAGCAGGGAAGCCATGTTGGAGTTGGATAGAACTTTGGTGAGGTCACAGCTGGAGCACTGTGTGCAGTTCTGGTCGCCGCGTTATAGGAAGGATGTGATTGCACTGGAGGGGGTGCAGAGGAGATTCACCAGGATGCTGCCTGGGATGGAGCGTTTCAGTTACGAAGAGAGGTTGGATAGACTTGGGTTGTTCTCGTTGGAGCAGAGAAGACTGAGGGGTGACCTGATCGAGGTGTTAAGATTATGAGGGACATGGACAGAGTGGATAAGGAGCAGCTGTTCCCCTTAGTTGAAGGGTCAGTCACGAGGGAGACACAGGTTGAAGGTGAGGGGCAGGAGGGTTAGGGGGGATGTGAGGAAAAGCTTTTTACCCAGAGGGTGGTGAGGGTCTGGAAGGCGCTGCCTGGGAGGGTGGTGGAGGCGGGAGGCCTCACATCCTTTAAAAAGTATCTGGATGAACACTTGGCACATCATCACATTCAGGGCTCTGGGACAAGTGCTGGCAGGTAGGGTTAGGTGGGAGTTGAGGTGTTTCTAATGTGTCAGTGCAGACTCGATGGGCCGAAGGGCCTCTTCTGCGCTGTGAGATGGTCAGAAAGTTCCATTGCTTGTACCAGCTTTTCTCTGTACAATAGGAAGTAAAACCTACATAAGAGGTTGGTGTGCAAAATTAAAGAATGTGGGATTGGGGGTAATATCATGGCACGGATTGAGAATTGGTTAGCAGACAGGAAACAGAGTAGGAATAAATGGGTCTTTTTCGGAGTGGCAGGCAGTGACGAGTGGACTCCCACAGGGATCAGCGCTTAGGACCCCAGCTATTTACAAGATACATCAATGATCTGGATGAGGGAACCAAAGCTAAGATTTTCAAGTTTGCTGAAGACACGAAACTTCATAGAATCATAGAGTCCTAACAGTGCAGAAGGAGGCCATTCGGCCCATCGAGCCTGCACCCAGGCCCTATCCCTTAACCCCAAGTATTTCACCCTGCTTGTCCCCTACACTAAAGAGTGATTTAGCACGGCCAATCAACCTAACCCACATATCATTCCACTGTGGGAGGAAACCGGAGCACCCGGAGGAAACCCACGCAGACACGGGGAGAACGTGCAGACTCCACACAGTCACCCAAGGCCGGAATTGATCCCGGGTCCCTGAAGCTGTGAGGCAGCAGTGTTAACCACTGCACCACCGTGCCGTCCGAAACTTGGTGGGAATGTGAGTGGCGAGGAGGACATTAAGAGGTTTCAAGGTGAGAGGGCAGATACATGTCGGATGCAGCACAACATGGATAAATGTGAAGTCATCCACTTCAGAAAGAAGCACAGAATGGCAGTGTGTTATTTAAATGCTGACAGATTGTAAAATGTTGATGTACAAAGGATCTTTGTACACCACTCACTGAAAGATAGCGAGCAGCTCGGAACGCAAATGGTATGTTGGGCCTTCATTGCAAGAGAATTTAAAACAGGAGTAAGGATGTCTTACTGCAGCTGTACAGTGATCTTGGTGAGACCACAGCTGGAATATTGTGTGCAGTTTTGGTCTCCTGATTTTGATTTGATTTATTGTCAGATGTACTGGGATACAATGAAAAATATTGTTTCTTGCGCACTATACAGGCAAAGCATACCATTCATAGAGAAGGAAAGGACAGGGTGCAGAATGTAGTGTTACAGTCATAGCTAGGGTGTAGAGAAAGATCAACTTAATGCGAGGTAGGTCCATTCAAAAGTCTGACAGCAGCAGGGAAGAAGCTGTTCTTGAGTTGGTTGGTGCGTGACCTCAGACTTTTGTATCTTTTTCCCGACGCAAGGTGGAAGAGAGAATGTCCGGGGTGCGTGGGGTCCTTAATTATGCTGCTGCTTTTCCCGAGGCAGTGGGAAGTGTAGACAGAGTCAATGGATGGGAGGCTGGTTTGAGTGATGGATTGGGCGACATTCACGACCCTTTGTAGTTCCTTGTGGTCTTGGGCAGAGCAGGAGCCCAGACCAAGCTGTGATACAACCAGAAAGAATGCTTTCTATGGAGCATCTGTAAAAGTTGGTGAGAGTCGTAGCTGACATGCCAAATTTCCTTAC